>NW_010424843.1:0-11800 GCF_000710305.1 Buceros rhinoceros silvestris
ACCCCCACCCCCACCCGCCTCTGACCCCGCACTGAAACCTCCTGTGGAATGGTGTGGGATGGGGTCCACCACTGCCCTGGATAGGCTCCAGCTTACCAGGACGCAGCCTGGGTAAACCAGGATGATGAATCTAGACTGGTGCACGATTTTACTCCGAGCTTCTCAGGGGAACCCCACAAGGGCACTGATGGGGATTTGCAGCCCATCAGCAGTCATCTGGGGAAAGTAGTGGGGAGCAGAAAGCCGCTCCACTGTGGTCAAAACAGAGAGCTTTGGGGATGGTGAGATGTAACCGTCCGTCGTGGAGCAGGCCAATGACACGGCTGGTTCTTCCCAGTCCTGTGTACTCCGGCTCTTAAACGTTCCCACAGGATTTCAGCGGAGCTGCACAGGGCTTATGCAGTGATGGATGAGGCCTGTAGGCGTGTTGAGATTTCAGGAGGAGATTTCCTGGGGAACAGGAGCGTGCCCCTTCCCTCCATTAACCTCTTCTGATACTGCCCTTCGATGTGGTTTCAGAGATGGGGCTGCTCAGCTCCCTGCTGGCTTCCAGCCCAGCTGGCATGCAGACAACCCAGAGGCGGACAGTACCTTGCAACCCTCAGAAATCTCCCAAAAGAATACAGGGCTGGGGATATCCAGCCTCAAAATGCCAATCCATCAGCATCTGAAGTGTCTTCAGTGCTACTGATAATTGCTATGAGAAATGATTGCCCATCTTTCTGGAAAAGGTTGAGAGATCCAGTGGAATTCTTCTTTGTTTTGTCTTAAATTTATTGCAATGATTTGTTAGCAGTTTTACGTTTTACAGTGTCGACGTGTTCTACATGGTTAGGAGGAGCAATCTCAGACAAAGGTTTCAACTTCTTTTCCTCTTCCTTTCCATTTTAAAGGATCTGAAACAGCTGTGAAGCGTGAATAGATTTTAACTATTAAGCCCAAGCTGCCAAGATGTTATTTCCTGTAGCTTTGACTCATGCAACTGAAGAAATAAATTGGATCAGAATATTGTTTTGTACTGGCGATTTTGTCTCACTCTGCCACCCCCAGGCTCAGTTCTATTTAAAGCCAAAATACCAAGGCACACTCTCATGTGTGCTCATTTTTCCTCCTGGTGTGGCACCTCATCCTAGGATCTGCTGGCTTGGAGCACGGTGAGTCTGAGCCCACAGGAGCCTGACTTGGGCTCCCGGTGGTCACTCGCTCACCAGAGGAAGCGTACTGATGTCATCGGGTATGGGCTGGTGTTGCTCATGTCCCCAGGACGGTATGGTGAGGAGAACAGGGCTTTTCCCACAGAATTTGTCATCCTGCGTTGAGCAGGATGAATCTCGACTTTCAGCGAGATTCAGCCCCACATCCGTGACAGCTGGGAGGTCTAGCAAAGGGTTCAGACTAAAGACCAGCACCTGCAGCTGCATCAGCAGTTAGTTTATGTGACTACGTTTGATCATACTTGTGTTTGCATTAGCTGTGTATTCCATTTGGCTGCCAACAGCACTCACCAGCACGGAGCACGCTGGGTAGATAACTGCTTTTCATACGAGGGATGGCAGGTCGTAAGATCGGTGTCCTCATCTCGCTTCCTCCATCTCAGCATCTCCTTTTGTGGCATTTATGCCATAGCAAAGTGCAGACAGCTCAGAGAAACCTCCAGATACATCTCATTTACTGCAGTGCCATGGCCAGCAGCTGGAGGCTGTGTGCTCAGCTAAGCTCCCTCCCGTGCAGGGGTCCCGAACAACATCTACGCATCACTAATGTCGCCCTCACGGGGCGGTGTAATTGCTGCCTAGGCAGCTTTCCGCCTAAGGGCTCCTTTAATTCTTGAGGTATTATGAATGAGTATCATGAGTATCTTAAATAAACCAAAACAGCAAAAGGTAAGTGTGCTGGAGAATCTTTTGCTGACATGCTGGCCTGCTCTCACAGATTTAAAACTGCAGAAAGCCCTGACAGCCATCTTATGTGATTACAAGAGTGCTGTCACAGAAGTCACCTTGACTAACAGTACCTCATTCAGATGGGCTAAGGGCAAAACCAGAGGGCGGCTGTTGCCTTAATTTTCTAGAGACATTTAAATTAGGCATTGTAGCGAGATTGTCAGTCCCGTTACCTGCTACTGAGGCTTTGGGACTGCAGTGCTGGTAGGGTTGTTCTTATTAACCGATGCACAGCTGACATTGGAAAGGGGAAAAGGACTCTTCAGCTTCTTGTGTGAGACTGTCAGTGCAGAGTGCCCTGGCTAGGAGGCTTTGGATGTCCAGATATTTCTTGGTATTACCATCTCCTGCCCTGGTTCTGACCTCCAGTGGTGCCGCTGGAAATCCTCCTAACCAGACAAAAAACCCCTGGTTACAAAGCAGTTTAGTTTGGAGAGGAAAGCAATGAACTGCCCGAGGAGGGACTGCTAGCCCATAGGAGGGAGGATGAAGGGAGACGCGTTTCCCTTCCCCGGCTAGGTAGGCAGTGGATACTATACAGCAGGTAGGTAGGCAGTTGCTATCGATACCCTCTGCGTCCACTTCTTGGGGAAATGCCCCTTAGGAAGTTTTATTAAATCAGCGTGGGATACATTTACGTCAGAGGACTGGTTGCTCAGTTTTGCATGGTATGTATCAACACGAGAGCTGCAGAAGGAAGGCAGGAGTCCTGAGCGGAGGTGGACAGGAAGACCTTGCTGCAGGTACTGAGTGACACCTGCAGTGATTTCCTTGGTGATCTTCAGAAGTTTTGTTTCCAAATTCAATCCTTAAGCCGAAAGCAGAGGAGAGGGGACCAAGGGAAGCCACAATCACAATCTTCAAAGCCAGAAACAGTTGCTGCAGTGTGCGAGTGAGACAGTCCTCATGCCTGTGGGAGCTCAGGGGAGAAGTCAGGGCTTTAAATCGCAGCCCAGGGGGCCTGGGTGAGGTATCTGGGTGAGTGGCCGACAGCCAGGGCAGCTGCACACTGCAGCAGGCTATCTGTGAAGGGTTTATAAGACAAGCATTTATGGGGGATGGACTCAACCTAGCTAGCCTGATTTGGAAACACGGAGTGAAGAGGTCCCTCCAGGCCCACCCAGCCACCCTGCCTCAGCGCCGGCCCCGAGGCAGCTTTCTTGCTGAGGAGGGGAGCCAGTAAAGAGAGAAAGAGGGAAGCCAGTAAAGAGAGAAGAGGGAGCCGTGTCTTTATCTAATGGCATGTCCCTGAACTTTATTTTTTTCCAGCTAAACTATAATTAAGGAAAAAAGAAGTGCAAAAGACAGAAAACCGAGATGTTGGTGCTGTCTAACGACACAGCCTTGAATTCACTCCTCTCCAAGCTGCTTCAAGACTACCTGGAGCAGACTAATAGCTCTGCACCTGCCCAGGTCAGAAGTGCCAGCAGCAACCTGGAAATCATCTATGTGCTGATGATGATTTGCCTCTTTGGCTTCTTCACAGTGGGAGTCATGCTGACCAACATCCGTGCCAGGAGGCTGGAGGACGACCCCTACAACACCTACATTGCCACAGACATTTGGCACAAGAAGGACAGGCAGTATTTTCAAGCCAAGCTCATAGAAAATTACAAGCTATGCTGTGTCTTTGAAAACCAGCTGGCCGTGGAGCAGCCAGCCATGCAGATTCCAGAGGCAAAGTCTCCCTAGCAGAATGGAAGTAAGGATTGCACTTTGCACAAGGACAACGTGGACGATACCTGGTGTGAACCAGGCTAGCTGCTCGCCCGTCAGCCGAGCCACAAGCACTGGGCTCAGTCAGGCTGAATAACCAAGAACTGATGGTGAAGCCGATTGGTCTGTGACAGCCCTGGTGCTGCGAAAGTGCCTGGCCACCAGTACGCTGTTGCAGTCACTGTAAGGTCGAGGAGGGGAGACACACATATGGAGCATCATGGACTCATCAGCTTCACCTAGCAAAAAAAAAAATTTTGTCCAGCATAGAATAATCATTTTATAAACTGTACGATGTTGTGGATTGCCTGTTTCTTTCAGAATCATGCACCTCGTTGAGATAAAGTTTTAGAAGAATACTCCCTTTTTTTTTCTGATAAGCATATCTGTGGAAAATGCAGTCTTTGGAGGGAAACTTTTTAGTGACTGTCCCTAATTTCTAGCAGGTACCTTAAAATGGTCTTGCCAGCTACTTTTGCTTTTCCTTCTAAAGGATGGGGGTTGATGGTGGCAGCACTGTCCATCCTTGCACAGAGGTTCCTCAGCCTGCAAGGTCTATGCCACACAAGTGAGAGAGTTTGAATCACATTTAATTATTGCACAAGACCTAAGAGTTAGTCCTTGGCTGGAAAGTGAATTTCCACTCTGTGAAGAGCATTTCCACAGCGTCTGATATTTAATCACTGACACAGCTTGTGTCTGTCCTTGACTAGAAGCCTGGGATCAGTTCCTCCAAGAGCAGCCTCCCTCAGTATAGCTGTTTATCTATTGCAGAATCCAAGACGAGGTCCGTGCCAGCAAAGTTCTCCTGCCCTTGGCATCCTTACTCCATCTTTTGGCAGTCTGTGTCTGCTGAGCTGTCGCGGCATGGTGGCAGCCTAACTTGGCTTCTGCAGCAGCAGCGATCATCTGTCTCCGTGAAAAGGGAGAAATACGGCTCCCTTGGACATTGCGTTACTCAAAATAGCAACCTTGCCTGCTTGAAGCCTGTTTTCTCATTTGGATCAAAGAAGCAATGGTATGGGCAGGAGGGATTGTTTTATTTCGGCTCTGCAGATACACATCCCATTTTTAGCTTTTGGAAAGGAAAAAGAAGTGGGAAAGACTTGAAAGAAAGTTAGCGCAGAGCAGCCGCCTCAAAGGCAAGGAGAGGGCGGATAGCTACCCAACTGTCTGGGCAGGCAAACTGCACCAGTCACAGCACGCCCATCCTCCAGGCACAGGTGCTTCTTTAGCACCGCATCTTCATTAAAGTACGACTCCAGCTGCGTTTGTGTTCCCAGAATACGTAGGACAATTAAAAATCCAGAGTTTTTTTTTTAAGATATGTATATATGGTGCCTACCATTAAGCTGAGGACAAGATACATGTTTGCCATGTCTTGAACAGCTTGGAAAATCTCCATCAGCTTAATTATCCGAGTAACTTTTTCCCCTAGAGGACTGTAAACCAAAGCCAAGCTTTGGAAAAATGTTGACTTCTCAGCTTGGGCACTGCTCTTTGGGGATCTCACCATGCTGTCTGTTTATTACTCGTGTTTCCCCGTGAGAGTGCAAAAGCTCTTTGCTTGCTGGTTCTCTAGAGGCAGGCCCATGCAGCATTGCCAACATCGTTTAACTGGCATAAAAAACGACCTTTAATTAGATTTTTGAACATAAAGCTTGTCAAAAAGGCTTCCTCCTGCATTTCCCCCTCCACACGAGGTGTTTTCAGGTATTTGGGGTCTAGGCACTTGCTGGTCACCTTATTAATATCTCCAGTGTGATTGTGACTAAGGCGATTGTGACAAAGGCGATTGCGACAAAGATGATTGTCAGCATGAGTTGGCTTCCACTTTTTTTTTTCAGCTCTTCAGTTTTATTTACTTAAAAAAGAGAGGAACCACTGTTCCATAGTCATAATGGTCTCCTGTGCCACCAGGTTACACATCACGCCCAGTGATAGCTGTGAACTCCCACTGTGGGCTTTCACATTAACCTTCAGTTCTGTAGTTCTGTTTCCCCTCCTATTTTTTCACTTGTACAAAGCAATAAAACATGAATTGCAAACTGCTCTTACGGCCTCAGATGTTTTTTTCTCCTAACCTGGTTTCACAAGCACACAGAAAGAGTGCTGATACTACCTGATGGGCACTCACTCACCCGTCCCCTTTCTACACCCTATTAACCAGGGCCAGGCCTGGGTGCTGGGATATCTCTCGGTACACCTAGATCTGGAGAAATATCAAAATGTCAGGAACAAATGCCTCACCTCAAGTAATCTCCCAGGGTTTGCAATACCCAGGCAAGCTTGTCTCCAGTGTTCGGTGCAGCAATCTCAATCACACACAGCTTTCCACTGCAGTCCCACCAGCATCTGCCCCAGGGGAGCCCAAGTTTTGTTGCACCCAACCCTAGAAATGACACTGGGCCTGGCAAAAGGGGAAAACTAGTTGTGGGTAGTCATCTCCCCAGCCAGGGGGGAAGGTCTTGTGCCCACCTGGAGCTCAGAGGCTCTACACGAGGCATTGGTTGGGTAGCTAGCCCTCTGGGTGTGCTCTGTTGGTGCAGATCTTTTAAGGCTAGAAAGGAGCATTCTCATCACAGGAGAGGTGGAAGTCCATCTCAAGAGATCTTAAGGGTTCAGGTCAGCCAGGTCTCTCTGCATGCACTCCTTGAAAAAAGCTCCGAAATCGCTTTCTATGTAGCGCTAGATTATGTAATTACAGTTCTGGAGATGTAAAGTGTGAGCCAAGCTGCAGCCTGCACCGGTGAGCATCCTCCAGGGCTTGTAAACACAGCTCCCACTTCCTCTGTCATTACCGCTGATTCATGCAGGATGTCTGACACGGGACCCGTCTCTGACTTCATGTAATAGGAGAAAGAGCATTCACTGGCCAAGGAGTGCCTAGAAATGCGTGATTAGTTCAATCACTCATCGTCCTCGCCATAGACCAAGGGCCGACAATAAACCTGTGATATAATTACCATCACAGAGAGCTCACGTTTTCCTATTTCCTGCTTGTTAGGAAAACCACAGCATCTGAAACTCACTAAGAAAGCGTTGCGCTTTCTTTGGCCCAAACTTTAAAATTCTTTTGCTAAAGAGATATAAAATAACCAGGGAGATTGTCAGAGATATGTTTTGCTCCTGTCCCCAGTAGCTGAAGTCCCTGGCTTCATCAGCTGTGGCTCGTTCTAGTCGGTAGCCTTGCCGCTGGTTGGCCTGAAGAGCACACCTTCAGGCACAGGTACTGCTCTCCAGCTGCTTATGGCTTTTATAACAGAGACCACATGACACAGAAATGCCAGCATTGTACGGAAATGGCATTTTGAATTTAAGCTCTACACATGACAGTAATGTGATGGTCATGCACAAAGTTCTCAAGCATACTCAAAGCCCCGCATAGCAAATTCTCTCCTGTATTTTGAGACATCTGTTTCGCACAGCTGCAGACTAACCTGGAAGTTGTGTGGTACAAAGTCACACAAATAAAGTATTTATGAATAACTGTGCAGACAAGATTCTGTCATGCATCTTGGAGGGGAAAGTTAGTCCTCACATCTTGGGGAAAGAAGCTCCAAGGCAGTTTTTCATTAGATTATGTGGCCACTGACTCATGGGAAGATGAGGTCTCCCTCTTCACCCCGTTCCTGCCTGTGTTGCCCAGCCTCTGGGCAGCTCTGAGCGCTGTAGCCTCTCAAACCTCAGGCATGCCTCCTCGGGCCATGCCTGCAAAGCTGTTGCAGGAACATCGTCTGCAATGCTTCTGCTGGAGAAGTCTTCCCCAGACATGAGTGGAGCAGGGTGCAGCATGCAGCAGGGTGCAGCTGCCCTTCTCTGACAGCATGCAGACATTTGCCAGAGTGGGAGTATGTTTACCTGCATGGGGCCACACAGAGAGTCGCACACAGCTCTAGCTATAAGAAAGCAGTGCTATAAGTGCAGTGCTGAGGTGGAGCCCAATACACCCTAAGCAGTGACCAGAAGTGGTTTTCAAGCAGGCAAACAGAGCCCAGGGAAGCAAGTCTGTGCTGATCAGTAGCCCTTCCGTAGCCTGATGTGCACAACCTTCCCACAGGAAGCCTAAACTGAGAGCTCATCCTTTGCCTTTACTGCAAAACCTTCCCTCCCCTCTAGCCAGCCTGGAGAACTTCAGGCCCTGGTTCTTATTTCCCACCTCACAGAGAACTTGCAAGTGCAGCAGCTGGCTTTTCATTATACCCAGCAGAAATCCTTAGAGCTGCAGGTACAGGAGATCAACCCCCTAGTGTTAAATAGTCCATCTGGAAATTAGTTCACAGTCAAAGGCAGCCCAAGAGTACAAGCCTGAAGTGAATTTCCCCCCCTCCTCACTTTATAGTTATCGGTGTTATCTTTATTTGCAGTTGGTTGGGTTAGACCAGCTACACCGGGAAACATGCACAAAGACAAGTGGAAGGAAACTGATAAAAATAGAAGATATGAGCAATCAGAAGCAAGCAGAACATTCTTTACGGCCGATAAGTGGAGTTATCTTGTATGATATTTCTATGGTGATCGGTTTCATTTTTACACGTTGTTATCACCATGCCGAGCTCAGTCCTTAATCTCCTTATCCAGCTGCAGCCATCAGCTATGTATGTGAAACCACCACGAAGCCTTTCTTAAGAAATTGCTCGAGGGACCAGCACAAATGCAACTTCCTGGCAGAGAAGGCTGAGAAAGGTCACACTGCGTTTCACAGTGAGGTGGGCAGGAGGCTACTCCCTGAAACTGGAGCTGTCCACACAGCCGGCTTCACGGACACGTTCAGGCAAATGGTCCTAGGCAACTGCCTTCCAGTGACAAGAAAGCAAAGGCCCATGCCAAGGCCATAGGCAAGCAAAGTACTTAATTCTTGGTAGTTTTAGGGCAGGGCTTGCAAAGTTAGTTTTTCTAAAGCCAGCTTCCAATGGTACCCACAAGTGTCCTTCAGATCAACGAAAAGAGGAGATGAACATACATGACAACAGAAAACGCATGGATGTTAAATCCAGAAGGGACATTGTGACCATCTGATCTGATTTAGCAGAAGAAAGACCGAAGACTATAATGCAATACTTCCTCCAGGCAGGCCCAGAACTTCTCGTTTGACAACAGCACGTTGTTTTCAGAGGCAAGCTCAGGCTCACCAAAATCATTCCACTGATAGCCCACAAAATCCACACACTGGACCAGGGGCCACCAACCTTCCAAGACCGAGAGCCAAGCCAAATAAAATGTGACACCTTGATGTGAGAGCACTTGCTCTAAAAATGTTTAATTCACTATTGGTGTGGAGAATGAGATCGCAGATTTACCACAGGTACACCACACAACCCGAAACACAGCTGACCACAGAAACACAGCCTTGATTTTTTGTCAAAAAAATTGACACAAACCTTTGATTTTTGACTGACATTCAGTAAATGGATTCTCAGTATATGATAGATCTGATTTTGTTTCTTGATACAGTAGCTTTCATACTTATACACTCTTACACTCGTTAACCGAACCGTGAGCATTCATTCTGATTTAATCCTGAGGATCAGGGACTGACCGGTGGCTGCTCTTCAGCACAGCACACTTACCTGCTGGGGAGGAAATGCTCGTTTGGCACAGCCCCATCTGCAGTATCTGTCAAGGTTTCCCTCCAAACCACCACATCTGGCCTATGGACCTACTTTGCCAGCCTCCCCCGCAGGTCCACAGGTCCTCACTTGGCAGAAAGTGGCATAACCTCAGCCAAAGGGGCCATATCAGCGGAGGATCTAACCCATTGTTCCCAAAGTCCGAGCTCTGATTTCCTTTTTCCTTGTGACCTCCAACTTCGAGAGGCAGAGCAATTTGTCAGGGGAACAGCTGATTCGGCAGCTGTTCTGGTTTGCTGTTGTGAACATAAGCCTCAAGCCTGTGATCTTTATTCAGACCCATGGCAACAGCAGGCTTAGAGACCTCCAATCTGATGGGACTTTTTGTTCTGGCAGTATTTTCTCGAGGCTTTATTACCAACTTCCCACCTAACAATGCAAAACAAACCTGAGAAAAGAGCGCAAACAATAATCTCATTCCAGCTCTGCACCTGCAGGCAAGATCCCTTCTCCCGGCTGCCAGAGCTGAGCTCACCCCACAGGTACCTCTGCAGCTTCACCCCCCAGCAGCCCCGTTCCCAGGGACTACGGGGTGGATCTGACTCTCTGCTGCATGCAGAAAGCAGAGGAATAAAACACCAAATCCTCAACGCACTTTTATTTATTTTTCACCTTAATATGCAAGAGGTATGGTGCAGGAATAGAAAAACCAACACACCCATCAGTCAGGCACCTTCTGCCAGCCAAGGAGCCCTAGAGGTTTACCCTCAGGCAGCCCATGGCAGGACTGACACCCAAAACTAACCCTCTGCTGTGCTTCTATTTATTTCCTCCACACAAAAAAGAAAAGAGTGGCACCTCTCTCTTTAAGAGCAACAGCCCGAAAGTCTTTCCATCCAAATCCTGACCTTGAGAAAGAGATTGTAATAGAATAAAATGCAATTTGAATAAAAGTAAGCAGATGAGAAACATACTGGTTCATGGTAATCCACATTCCCAGTGGTCTTGGCTAGCTCACTGCACAATACAGGCAAAAGAGATGGGTTTTCTTGGTTTACAACAAATTATTGTGCACATCCGACATGTGCACATTGAACAGTCTCTTCTGGATTTATTTCTGTGTATGTTGCTCCTTATTTCTGATCACAGAAGTCGCTGAAATGCAGAAATTGGCACTCCCTTTGAAGCTACCACCAGGTATCTCAAGGGCAGACTACCCTGGCTCAGATTTCTGACCTATTTTGCTCATTTCCCATGTCTCTCCACGGAACCATGACTATGTCCACCCTGGCTATGTGGGGCAGCTCTTCTCCCTGGAGACCCACCTGGGCAGGAGTAGAGGTAATGATGAAGCCTCTGTTGACGCCAGTGCTGTCGGTGACAGCAGGGGGAATGGGATCTCCCTCTGGTTTGCCCTCACCAGGATCAAAGAAAAGGGCATTACCCTGTAGTCTAGGGCATCACCACATCAGAGCATGTGGCCTGTGAGGGAAACCATCCAGTCTGGTCTGAAGAATGGTGTTATATGATATAACCTGATACCTTGTGATCTGGTAGTGTAGAAACCAGGCGGGAAAAAAAATTTGTGGTGTGAGTTTGGCATTTTGTGGCACAGCATGTAGAGGCCAAGGCGTGACTGCAGTAACAGCAGAGGCAATTGCTGGGCAAGTTAAAAGGCAATGGATCCATCCAGTAGCTGCTCTCAGGGGCTCGCAGCCGTGCCAAAACCCCAAACCTGCTTCCCAGCTCTCCCACTAAGACACCCAGGAGCTAGGGTACGGAAACATCACAGCCGCACTGGTAGCACAAGCTCTTCCTGCCTTCCTCCCTCCAGCTCCAGGGACATTTCCTCTTCCCTCCCAAAGTTCCTTCGGTGGGAAACAGGACAGGTGGTGCATTACCTTGCATCCAGGCTCTCCTTCTTATTTGTCCACAGCAGAGGTTGACACTTTGGGGGATTTGCAGAGAATTAAGTAGCCTGTGAAATTTTAGAAAAGGAATGTTGCAACCTGATGTGTTTATCAGATGTGTTTGTGGCTTTATTCCACATTACAGTTTCCATTCATCAAGGAGGGCAAACCCACACATACTGCAGAGACCAGACCAGTGTGTACCAGTTGGTGGCCATCTGTGCGGGTACATATTTCTCGCCTGCTCTGAGGAAACACATTAAACCCCAGTGCAGGTGGTTCAGGCTAACACATTTTATCTGGAAATCTCTAGGGAAGGGGGAAGAGGAAACAGACAATTACAGTGGCAGGGACAACATGGGACAACCTGTCAAACTGCCTGGCCTTCACGTGTGGCAGTACCCAAGTGGCCCTGCTCCTGAAATACTCCTCTTCTGCTGACATCTCCTTCCATTTTTGGGACCTTACGGGCAGATCCCAGACAGCTGTTCCCAGCTCTACAACCTATGGTTTTAGAAATGTCCAGCTCAAGGTCCATGTCTGAGAAACTCATCACAGCATTGGTCTAGAAATATCTAGAAATAATGCCCTGAATGGTAACCAGTCCCTCACCCCAGCTGCATTCATGCCACTGGCTGCGGGCCCAGGGGAGACAACATGA
>NW_010424843.1:11810-17985 GCF_000710305.1 Buceros rhinoceros silvestris
TCTAGAAAAATCAAGAAATAATGCCCTGAATGGTACCCACTCCCTCCCCCCAGCGTCTTCCCTGCCACTGGCTGCGGTCACAGGGCAGCAAACATGACTTCTCTTCCAGTGCTGTGAGCCCTCTCTGTGTCCTCCTCTTCCACCTACTCTGATGGCTGACTACAATCAGGAGGGAAACATGGGAGAAAAAAAGATCTTTGCAAAGTTTCATGGATATTTTCATCATTCAGCACAGATAATGCCAGTCTTCAGTACTTGGTTTTGCTGCACCAGCTTGCCTCCTCCTGTGGGAAGGGTGCCATTTGTCCTCTGGTGTCACCAGCAGCCACCACCTCAGGCTGGCTGAGATTGTCCCGGGGTGATGTTGTCCTCGGCAGGAGCTCTTAACATGTAGTCTGTAGTGGAAACAGGATATGAAGCACAGGATGGGAGTGGCAACAGCTTTTATTGCGTGATACTACTCAAATTGTACTACCATGTGTTTGGACAGGAGCCAAAAATGTGAACATCAGACCATGATAAATGTGGATCTTTTTTTGATTCAGGGGTACAATTAAAGGGCAATATCCAGCATTTTACTGCCAGTAGCTGAGTCACCAGCAGCAAAACCGGGATGCGGCTCTGAGACAACTCCTGAAGCAGTTACAGCTGTGCAGAGCCCACACGTGAAATAAATCGAGTGATGAGGCACGGATGAGTCCGCAGTGCTTGGCGATGCCTTTGAAAAGCATTCTGTTGTGGGACGACAGGTCCCGGCAGCACTGGCTGCCACAGCTGCCTCCCAGCGATGTGGGGTCACAGCAGCAGCACTCAGACAGCATTAAAAAAGATATTTCCTGGCAACTTACGCTGGAGCACTGAGAAAGCTAAATGTGTTTAGGAGGATCAGCCAATAAATATTGTTTAAGCTGGAAAAAAGGAAGAAAGAAACAAAGATCTTAAACTGCCTGAGACTTCTATCATCAGAATCGCTCACAGTACAGCGTCTAATCACCTCGCTGCTTTTGCCATCTGACTCACGCTGCCTGTCTCACAGAAGGCAGAGGCTCTTTTCGTTCATCTGATGTATTCAGCGTGCAAGTAGCTATCCAGGGTTCCCCTCTGTTGCTGTGGAGGAGTACCGGGAATATCTAAAGGTCCTGTAGGAAAAAACGGTTAAGAAGGAGCGAGTCACGTGACTGCAGTGTAGTGCACGGGCATGGAGCAGAGACCCCCGAGCAGAAATGCCACCACCGTGCCGTTCCCACTGAGCCCCTGTGCACAGTCAGCGCTGCAACAGTGTTTTGGATAAATACTCAAGGATTCAGATGAGCTTTTTCTCACACCTACACTTGATCATGGAGAGAGGGAAACAGGTCACCAGACAACCAGGACTAGCCCAAGGCCTGTTGTCGCAACAGCAAAATGAAAGCTCTGGCTCATTCTCAGCCACAGAAACTTGGGCAATGCAATTCATGACATGGTCTGACCTGGGCAAGAGGTAACGTGCACTGTCTGGCACTGGGGCCAATACTCGCAGCCCTCACCCTCCACCACTTCGAGTGAGTGCCCCTTCTCAGCCTCTTCTAGGAAGCCAAGATGACTCAGCCACCACCAAGAGGAAGCTGGGAAAAGGACATGGCAGATTATTGCCCTGCTCAACCAAGGTTCTAGGAAGAGGATTTCTATGTAAAATAGCTCAATACTTTAACAAATCATGGCCAGCTCTTCCCTAACTCTCTGCAAACTCAACATACTTGCCCTCCAGTGATGGCTCTTCCTGTTTCCCACCAAGCAGGTCTCCTCTCGGTGCTGCAGCAGCCCACCAGCCTCCTGGGCATCATGCCCCTGCCTTGTGGGCAAGCCAGGCCTGTCTCTGAGACACCTTGGGGCTCTCCAGCCAACGGCAATCCCCAGGAGGATTGCTGGGGAAGGGGCACTCCTCAGCATCCCCACCTTGGGGATGGTTCATTCCTGGAGTAAATGCCTAACAGGGCATGACCTAGATCTTTTTAGAAAGTCACAGGGCTAGCATGCAAGGAACCACATGGAGCTGAGGTCCTCAGTACCCCAATGACCTGTGTGGTCTGTTTGCAGGACTTGGCCATGTGAGGAATGCTCTGTCACTCATCTTAGATCCAGACATTCCTTCATTCCACTTCCTCCAGGACAGGCAAGCTGCCCTGGCTCAACAGGAAATATCACTTGAAGACTTGATCCACTTTGTATCCCATGGGGGTGAGAGCATGGAAAACAAGCCAGAGCAGTGCAGTGGAAAGTGTGCATGGGAAATGCTTCGAGTCTGAAGCTCATCTGGGCTTGTCCAGGTGCTTCAATAGCACGATGAATCTTTCTTTCAGGCTCATTCCAACCCACAGGATTTAAAAGACGTGTCTGCCTGTCTTGGTCATGTCCTGCATATGCTTCTGAGTGTCCTCAGTCCTGGAAGAGGGGAATCATGGAGATTAGTTCAATTTCAACCGGCTCCTAAACGCCCTCCAGGATTTTGATTCTCACTGTATCGTTGGCAACACTCTAAAATCCAACATTTGTTCAAAAATATGACTAAAATAGTCTTGCTGATATGTATCGTTTCCCTATGTTATCTTCTTTAAAAAAAATGAAATTTCGGTAATAAGAAAATCAGATCCTCAACTAATGTTCCCTAGCCTATCTCCCATAAAGCTGATGAAAACCTCCCAGCTTATTCTGGGGTCCACAGGCCTTCACTGAAAGACTGTGAGAATTACTGCTTCTGGCCCTGCTGTTATGTTCGTGCTCCAAACCCATTCCCTCATCTTTCATACTCTTTAAAAAAAAAGGTGCCACCTGGCACTGGCACGGACGTCCAGGGCTGTGGGTGGAGGAAGGAGGCTGTCACCATTAGGCAGGTGCTGACTGCTTGTTCTTGGTCAAGGAACGTGGTTGTGGCTGCATGCCTTTCTCCATCCACATTGCAATGGGATCCGGTCCTGTGACGTGCTCCTGTAATTTCTGCCCCATCCCCTCACCTGGACGTCTTACACTACCCCAGGTCCTTCGTTCTCGTTATTGGGGATGGTATCTGTATGCTTCCTCTGGGTGATGTGGGATCCTTGCTGTCCTTCCTTGGGAAGGACAAGTAGGAATCCTACATCCTTTGTCTTGGTATGGCTGAGGGGGGATTCCATCTCACACCTGTCATCAGGTTAGAGGCTGGCACTAATCAGTCATTAGAAAGCAAGCTCCTCTTGAGGGCACATTGTGCTGAGAGACGGACTCATCACCCTTTGGGGCTCTGTCTCTTGCCATAGAGTCCAAGGCAGTGAAACAAATCCCACCTTTGGTGTATGCCTGCGTCACTCATACTCCCAGGGTGCGGGTGGTCAGATGGCCATCATCACCAAAGGGTTTGTTATCAGTGTTTATACTTCTACGTTTCCATTTGATTTTGTTTCCAAGAAAAAGGACCATCAAATCTAGGGAAGAGGTATGAAAAACAGTGGCTTTTCTATCTCCACACTCCAGCTAGGTAGAGGCGTGGGGACAGGAGCCACAAAGCAGCTATACCTGATGGGGCAAAAGGACAAGGTATTAAGACACATCTTTCCTCCAAAACTGGGAACAAGACAGCAACTTCACCATAGTGTTGGGTCTGAGCTGACGAGCCCTGCAGAGAAGCCAGCTGATTAGCTGTGCTGTATAGGGCCGTACTGACCCAGCTACGCTGCTCCCTGGCCCTCACCGGCACCTCCAGCCGGCTCTGCACCGTGTTCTGCGGTTCACTCATACCAGCCTGGGTCTCCAGCTCTGCCTGGTGCCGGAGCAGCTGTCAGGCCTGCTGGCATTTCGTGCTCTCCGCTGGGATCTGGCTCTTAGAGGGCTGGTGGCTTTAAATCAGTAATACTCTTAGCACCATGTGTTGCTGTGAGAGCTGGGGTTTAGCTGTAAAACAGCTCTGTCAGTCTGGCAGCAGGGGGGGTTATACATGAATGGGGGAAGGCACAGAAGGTGTTTACCAAACCTCTCTCTTGCCATTGTACCTGCTGCCTGGGAGCCCTCAGGTATCCTCTCCTTCAACCAGTAGCTCCCTACTTCCGACTTTCTTCCTATTTCCGCATTTGTTTGCCAAAGGTGCAACTTGCCTAAAGAGCTGATGAATCTCTCAAAGCACTGTGTGTTATCCAGTGAAGATTACACATGGAAAAATGAGTAGTAGTGCCACAGGAAGATTTACGAATCTGTCTGACCGCAGTTTAATAGCAATAGCTGCTGCCACTTCCCGAAGGCAGACATACCCTGCTGCTGCGGGGCCCCCCTCACCCTCGCCTTTAACAGTCTCCCTCCCTCCCACTTTCCATGGAAGGAAAAGCAGCTGGCTCTAGCATGAGCTCTCCACCTCCCTCAGCTGCCAGTTGTTCTGGTTGCACAGAGGAACCCCACGCCAGCAGTTGTTTGTGCCTGCCATGGTGAAGTCTGTGTTAAATTAGAGATGCTGCAAGCCGTGGCTGGTGTTACGTGTTGATCTTGCAAGGGCACTTGGCTGTGAAGGGGTATAACTCATGCTGTTTTGCCATGGATAGGGTGTGTGAATGGAATAAAATACCCATGCCCAGCTGGCAGAACAGGATATAAGAGGTTGGGGCAGGAGGATGCAAAATGAAAGATAGCAGCATTGCTTCATCCAGCATCCTCTTTCCTATCCCTGGCTACTTTCTTTCCCCTTCCTTTCACCACCAGGATAAAGCAGGATGAGCAGGGATGTAGGTGTGCACAGAACAAGGAGGCACAGCTGCAGAGCCTCTTTCTCCCAGTGTGATGAGGTGGCATCAGCCAAACACATCGGGGTGGGGGCGGTCGGGGCCACTAAGACACTGTTATTTTCTCTCCCACTTTTGCAAGCTGCTGACTTTAAAAATGACAGATCTATGGTTAATAACCAAAAATCATCCCAGGCCCACAATCTACTCCTAGACAGGCTCTGTCCAGCAGCAAGCAACCTTCCAGAGCAGCCCTCATGGTTTGTTTTGCCCAGTATTGAGGCAACTGAGTCCTCACCCATATTATTCTCATCCCCTGCATGACAAGCAAACACGTACGGCCGCTTGCCTGGAGTCCCCATGTAGCAGAAGCCTCATGGGCCCATAGTATCCTGTTACCACATCACTTTGCTGACACTCCCTCATGCATATTATGCCTGTGATTACTTGCCAGAGGCGAGAAGCAGAGGCCACTCCTCTCCTATGCTCCTTAAATAGTTAAATGCATTGGTCAGCTGGGAGCAAGCCTGACAGCTGGAGGAAGTGCTGCTCCCAGGACGAGCCAGGGCTGCATGTAAGTAAGCTGTCTGATAGGCACAACATTTCATAGCTGTTGTTAGGGGTTATGTTGCCTGGGGTGTCTGCAGCTTCCTCTTCATAGTGGTAAGTAGGCACTGGTTTAAATTTTCATTTTGATTTTTCCATTATTTTGGATATATACTAGAACTTTTTCTCCCCTAAAGTGCTGTTCGCTGAAAATCAGCTCTCTTTTAACACTCAAGCTACTTTAAAAATTAGCTAGATATGGCATTATACATGTCGCTCTGAGGGTGTTTTTATATTTTAGCATGTGTTTATGTGTGTAGGGAGAGAAGTTTGTGCGCATATATCTGTGTGCATGGATTTATGCCTACTTATGAGACAGACGATAGTGATGTACACCTCTAGTTGATGTGTGTGGGACATGTTTGCACACACAGAGAAACCAGTCAAAGCGGAAGAACAATCCTTAGGTTGTGGAAAAGCAGTGGAGAGGGCAGTTGGTAGAACTGGGATGAGTCCCATCATGGAAAAAGTCTAATTTCCAACCTGTGTATCTAATATGATGATAGGGAAAAAGTAGCAATACAGTGTTTGAAGCCTGGAGGAGTGCTGATGTGGCATCCCAGTATCTTTCCAGAATTCTCTCTCTCCCCCTCTCTCTGTGTGTATGCGTGTGATGAGTATGCACATATACACAGACAAATGACACAAGCCTTATTTGTACGAAAACACGTGAAGCCTGTTTTCTCTCTCCTAGAGGCCTGGTGTGACACAAGAGCAGCCACTAATCCTTCCCCTAGTTGTCACTAAAGGCAGATCCTACCCTAGACTTCTTTCTCATTTGGAGGCAAGTCCTTAGGCTTTGTCTTCCAGTGGCATGGTGCTTGGTTAAAAATCCCCAGTGTGCTGTGTGC
>NW_010424843.1:18127-31512 GCF_000710305.1 Buceros rhinoceros silvestris
GACGAAGGGAAATGTGGCCAGCCGCTAAAAGTTAACGGGCGATACTCTGCCCTTTCAGCTTGTTATGTCATTTGCCTTAAACCTCTCATTATTGTTTTCCGGGGACTGGTACCTGTCGTGTTGTTTTTCTGTTGTATTTTGTATGGGAGGGAAAACTGTTAGAAATCCATATTCATTGCCCACCCCCACATCCCTGCCCCCCAAAAGAAAGATGTTAGACTTCTTTTTTTTGTGTACAGCAAGCTTTTAACTGTGTTCAGTGAGGTGGGAGGAGCACTCAGAATAAAGACACTCATTTCCAGCACTGTAACTATACTTAGTCACTAGCACAATTTCAAATGAAACTTTGTCTTTACAGTTTAGGTTTAATGTTGGTGAATTAACACCTCCCCCCCCCCCCCCCCCCCCCCCCCCCCAATATTTTCTGTACAGACAGGATGTTAATGTAGTGAAGTGGCACATGGCTCAGCCATATCCACACTTACAGATATTTTAAGAGCCAGTCCAACGTTTAACTAGTGTCACTGTTCTAGAGCAGAAAATACCATATTCATTAGAAAACGGTGTCTGAGGAACTGTGAGTCAAAGCACTGTGCCTTTGCATTCCGTTTTAAAAACCCAGCAATCTGTACACATCACTAAAGGACCAGCCCCACTCCAGTGGTGGCAGGAGTCAGGGAGCCCATGCCCATGCCAAGAGACTCCAAAGGGCCATGTGGAGCTGTGGTCAGAGGTCATCTTTACGAACTTGAGAGGGATGCTCCGTCTAGCCACTGTCCCATCTCTGTGGGTCTGGAGGTGACCCATAAAGCAATACAACGAGCGCAGAAGAAATCTGTTAACAAAATGCAGGCAGCAGGAGGGACTGGAAGTAATAAGCATGGACAAGAGTGTTCAAAGCTTAGTCTCACTTTTACAGGACAGCGAGTAGTTGTGGTAGCGGGGTACAGGATAGTCCAGGGGTGGACAGAGGGTGGGTTGTTTGGGTTTCTTTGCAGCAGGACTGCTGAAAGTTAGGGAGTTCGTCTATCATGAAAAGTAAGGGCCACTGGTATGTCTTTGCATTCTGCAATGTGTTGTAGCTCATCATGTCATTAGCCACAAACCCCAGAGCAGTCAGTACAGCAGAACAGGCTGGAGAGACAGAGAAGGGAAATGTGGGTTTGGGGAGCAAGAGAGAAAACCTTATCAGAAAGTCAATTTACTTTCAGTAAATCTTTTTCAGAATAAAATTTTCACCTAGTGTTCAGCTAAGGTATAGATCACTTTTCTCACACTGGGCTCTCTGAAAGGGGAACACTAAGATAGACTTCACTTCTGCAGAGTACTGTGATCACTGATTTCTACTGCAGCCAAATAGATGTAGCCAGATTGGACTGAGGCGGAGAGAAGATGAGTTTTGTAATCTACTCCAAGTGTACTTGGAGTATCTGGCTTGGGATCTGGAAGGAATTTTGCTTTTCTATTTTTTGTATAGACCAAAAAATCTTGGTTAGCTAAAAGCTATATTCTACCTCAACCGTGTGGTCCCACACACCCAGTGTGGCTGCAGTTCATTGTATTCCCCCAGAACCTCTCCATCTCCCATGGTGTGATTGCAAATCTCTGCACGCCTCT
The DNA here is from genome assembly GCF_000710305.1 of Buceros rhinoceros silvestris. Taxonomy (NCBI): domain Eukaryota; kingdom Metazoa; phylum Chordata; class Aves; order Bucerotiformes; family Bucerotidae; genus Buceros; species Buceros rhinoceros. The sequence goes on from NW_010424843.1 coordinate 19,745, forward strand.
GCGAATGGGCCTCACGTAAGCTTGGCACTTGACTCACGCAGCCACCCGTTGTGGTTATTTGGCTATTAATAGATTCCAGGCAGACCAGTCACACACCAGCCAGCAGGGTAAACACATTCATTAAGAGCTAATAGCTGCAAGAAGGAGGAAACCTAGCCAAGAATAGCTAATCTTCATCATCCAGGATGTTCTGGCAATTTCAGACACTCAGTCAGCACTTCAGTGGTCCTGTGATGGGCTTATCCTAGCTGGACCAGAGAGGAAATGCTTGACTTCCCTGAGTCAGGAGCAGTGAACATCCCAGTGTGAGGCATGAGGCAGAAAGATAAAACATCTCCTGTCACCAGTGCCTGCAAGCAGAGTGAGAAAGGGAAGGAGGCTACCAGCTGGGGATGAGAGCTGCTGTGACCTGCGGTTCAGGTCACCATGTTTTCCATGGGTGACTCTCCTTTTAATATTGCCAAGTGCCTCTGAGGTGACTGGCAGGCAGAGCTGCTCTGAGGGGGCTTTCTCTAGTCTCCATCCAAAGCTTTTGGGGGCTTTTTATTGTTATTCATATCTAGCTCTTCAAATGGGTTCTTGCACGACATTGAAGGGAGCAGTCAAATCCTCAGGTGTTGTAAATCACCCGAGCTCCTTTAGCAATACCCTGGGTTGCAGCCTCAGTTTGCACAGACCCTTTGCAGCAGGAGGGATATGCAAATTAACCAGTGCTGGCTGAAAAGCAAGGAAAACTGCAGCAGGAAAAGCAAATTACTTTAAACTAGCAAAACTTGCACGTTTGGGGTAAAACTCTCAGCTTCTATTTACAGCTCAGCGAGACCTCATGGGCAGATTCGCACAAAGCTTTTCTAAGATTATCACATACTTCCCAAAGAAGGGGATCTCAGAGAAGCAAAAATTGCACATAGATTGTATCAAAATTGGAAAATTGTTGCTTCAGAAGCAAGCTGAATTTTCAGATGTGGGATTGGGCAAAACTTTTTATCTTGAGATTTTTCAGAATGGAAGGATTTCATAGTTTGCTTAGAGGCAACGATTTAAGTTTCTCTTGTGCTAAAAATGACTTTGAAAAAAAGCTTATAAAGAAACAGAAGACAACCTCAAGAAAAATAATTTGGCAGAAACTAATTTCTCTCTCAAGTTTCCTTCTTAGCAAGACAACAAAGTTAACATCAGTTTGGACTAATTTAGTTCTTTCCCACAACTCTTTTTCAATTCAGCAGGTTTTACTGGAGATAATTTTGTGAGAACGGCCCTTCCACTCAGGAGCCGGGGCTACAGTACCAGTACTGTTCTCCCCTCTCCTTAGCAGTGTAATTGTTTGAATTATATTGGTTCCTAAGAACAAGTCAATCTGTTTCCATCAAGATACTTGCTGGAACTGGCATTTTATTCCCGTGTCCTGATTTCAACGCTATGTCACCAGCAAAACAAAGTCAGATTTAGGAAGTAGTATGTGCCTGTGCACACGCACACACGTCTTTCATGCAGAGAGCAATAGCTTTTGATTCTCTGAATTCTTGTGTGAACTTGCAGCTGTCTCTTACTATGGCTCACTCGCAGTGCATGCAAGATGTGCAGATAGAGAATAGCTGAGTGCAGTCAGTAACACAGCAGAGCAAGTGTGAAGGACCTGAGCTACAACATATGAAAGGACAGGTGTGCATTAACCAGCTAAGTCGGTCCTTTTCTTTTGCTTTGTTTTGCTTAGCTTTTGCAGACCGCGTGGAAGCGTAGGATGGCTTTCAGCAACCACACAAACAGCAGTTTGGTCATGCCGAATACACTCCACATGTTTGTGGAACAAAAGAAGGCCCTTCGGTTCCGTAATTTCAGCAACCCAGCCTTGGAGATACAAGAGGAGATAATGGCCTCATTTTATATCCTCATCATTGTTGGGTTTTTTGGCTTTCTTCTCTTTGTCATGATGCTCAGCAATATTGTTTCCAGCAAGCCTGAAAACTACATTGACTATCTCTATTCTGGGAAGCTTAACCCTCAGAGAAGCAAGGTGGAGCTTCCAGGAAAGGAGCACAAAGACACTTTCATTATTTTCAACAGCACTGCCTTACTGGGGCTGCAAAGGCAGGACAGCAAAACCAACCCTGGGTCTGAGGCGCTGAACATGGACGCAGTCCTGAGGAGTGTATGAAAATAGTTTCTTCTTATTGTCATTCTGTTGTGCAGACAGAGCCTAAACAGGGACAATTTTCATTCATGAAAACAAGAAATGAGGAGTTGTGCCAGAACAGATGCAGGCTGTCTTGTGGAAGCCTCTTGTGTGCAGCTGTGAAGGCACCGGAGTGCAACCTGTGTGATTTCTACTCTAAGCCATTGGCTGGAATTCAAGTCATTACTGATCAAGCTCTTTCATGTCTGATTCTATCAGTGTTTTTGCGGCTCGCCTCTCTGGTGAATGGAAGGCCTTCCTTTGCGTACTGTTGCTTCCAGCAGGGCCAGTACATTTCCAGCTAGGGCACTGTTGGAGTGTCTGTTTGTTGTTGATATTTATTCATCTGTTTATTGGGGGGGTTGGAGCTGCCACTGAGCCCATTGGGTGCACACTCTGCAAGTGGAAACAGCCACTTCAGCCTCTGTCCCCACCCTCACCACCGTGCCAGGTACCCAGAGGTGAAGGACAGATGACCAATGTACAGCCCTTCTGGAAGGAAGGCTATTTCAAGGGTCTGGAGGCATGTGTCAGACTTGAGCTCGTTTGCTCACTTGACAAGCTTGGTCTGCAATGGGTTTTTGACAGTGGTTGTGCATTTCTCAGCAGCTCTATTCCTGCATGTCAGCCCTTTACCAAAGCCAGGACAATGAGGAGGTCCAAGACATCCCGACTTTTCTCCAGGGTTCCTCTCAGAGCCCGCATGGACAGCATTGGGGCTGTGGAAAAGCCACTGCTGTAGCCCTCAGGATTGTGCCACCATTGTGTCAATAACCCCTGACAAATTCCCTCAGCAGCAGTGCTAATCACTTCATCGTGAAATCCCACCAAGCCCTCAGCCCCTACTGCTTTATTGGGTGGTAGACAATAAGCAGAGGGGTGCCATGGTAGGTTTAGGGTGTCTTCTGCAGGACACCAAGTCTCAGCAGACACAAGAAGGAGGGGTTTGCTCACCACACATCTTTGGGCTGTTCAATACACATCCTGTAGAGCCCTGGCATACAGAGGCCCAGGTCAGGCAGCTGTAGACAGGCAGACATTGGCAGCGGGCTTCAGCTTGCTGTACTTGGTTCATGCATTCACTGGAAAAAGCTCTAGAGTCTGCAAATCAGTATGACTGGAAACTGGTGGTGCAGATGACTCCAAGAACTTTAAGGCATTTTGTTATAGAAGCAAAAATCCTAAGAAATCCTACAAAATCATATGCCTGTGGGGTGGGTATTGCTGGTTTCACTCAGCCTCCTTTATGTGCTTTGTATGTTTGCTTTTTGTTACCGATAGGAAAAAAATTCTCAACAATTATGTATCCTAGGAAACATTATTCCCTAACTTTCATTAGACACGTTTATACTCTATCTGTGGCTTCATGTTTTGCTAGTGCAATATCTTTTTTTTTTTTTTTTTTTTTTTTTTTTTTTTTTTTTTTCTAACGCATTCTTTTCTGCCATGCCATGATACAGTGTTACTATTACGGAGTTTTGCCAGTATTTGGTCCAAGCCAACTGCCTGGAAATGGTTTACTTCACATAGGCCATATCCTTAAAGGGAGTTTCCAGAGTCTGCTCTCGTAAGGCATGTCCCAAGGCTGATACTTCCAGCTGATAGCCAAGATGAAATCCACACCGCTCTCCTGGCTTTCCACACTTCTTCTTTGAATTCCAGAGATTCAGCTTTCCAACACAGACATCTCCTTTTTTGGACAGGTGTATATTCCCCAGACACTGGCTCCAGCACAGGCCAGTTAGGCAGTTGAGTTAGTTTTGGATCTTCTTGCCTTTGGCTTCATTACTGCGTCTGGTTTAACAACTGCTCAGTTTGAGCCAGGATCCACTGTTTATGCTCACTGCTCCTGACTGCACTCAGTAGCTGGGCTCCTACTGCTGCAGCTTAGCTATTCAGATCTGAAAAATGAGAGGTGTTTGGAAGGTAAAAAAAAACATTTAAAGGTCCAGGCTTGTTCTTTCTACCCAGTGTGACTGTTTTCCAGAAGGAGATGAGTATCACCATCCGTTTTGGAGAAGGTTCAATTTCTGCCCAGTGCCAGTATTGAGAAGAGACTTCAGCCTGACTTTTAGCAGTAGTGACAATTCCTCCTGCTGTACAGACCCAGTTTACCAATTTTTCCAGTCATGCAACAGTGTCAGGGAGCAGAGTCAAATCTCTCTTTCCATCGCAAGTGTTAGATACAGGTTTCAGACATCCCCATGACGCCCACTGTGTTCTGTGCAGTGAGATTTCGCCTCCTGCAGCAGTGGCTGCGGCTTTTCCTGATGGGCTGATGCAAGGGAAGCACCAGGCTGGAGGGTGAACCCCACAGCTGCTGGAATTGCTTCTGAAAACTATTTCACTGCTGATGTGTGACAAAAGTCTACTGACATCTTCCTCTTGGAAGAGTCCTCTTGGATTCGAGTCCATTCCCGCTCACACCCTCACAGGTAATCAGCTCTTGTGGGCAGTCTGCGGTGGGGGTTAAGGTGAGACCTTCCTCTCCCTGTGCTCACTGTGTAGCAGGGGCTCTACATCCTGTACTGAGAGCTAAAACCAGAGCTCAATCACTCAGGTAACAGACCTAACGGCTCTCCCCTTCCCAGACCCAGGCATACCCATCAGCTCTATGCCAACTCCTTGGCCTTGAAGCTTTCCCTTCTGTTTTTATTTCCCCACCTCCGAGAGACGCATATGTGTGTTTCAACCACATCTGATAAAAAGCTTCAACTCCTAAAGACAATCCATTCCTACAGAGTCTAGGCAACAGAAGGCCTGTATTTCTACCTGAAATAGTGACCATGCTTAGGCAGAAGCCGTGACTGTGATGCCAGCAAGGGGCAGGATGATAAGCTCAACCTTGGCAGAAAGTCCCTATGTTGGAATCCAAATTTCATCAGTTTTCACAAGATGTATCAACGGCCTTTGTGGGAAACTGCCAGCAGTTGCACCAGCTCTGTTCTGAGAAGTTTAAGACTCTTACTTTAGGTATCGGCTTAATTTATTTTCTGAAGTTTCCACCTTTTACCACCCTGAGGCTGTCTTTGATTTTGGCAAGTGCTTCTCTTATTGGTTCTGTCACGGATAAAGAGCTAAAATTACGTGCTTTTGGAAAGTCTCATTTGACACCAGGAATACTATTTTGCCATGGGACTTTGGCTAGTATTCAGGACTTCACCAGACAGCTAGGAGGGAAAATAGATTATTTAAATTGGGTATGGTATTTGTTAGATAAAGAACCCTAATTTTTCTCACTCTATCTAAGACTGGAAGAGAACCGAATTCCCTGCAGAATAATGTTCTCAAGAAAAAAAAAAATTCAAACTTACAAAACATTTTATTTAGATAAAAATAAGATGTTAAATTTCAACATTAGCAACTTAATTTCAGCTGCTACATGTAATATAATGCATCAGTTAAAACATCCACTATTTGCCTAACATCTTGCCTACTGTTCACGTGTATTTCATTATGTTCTGTATTTCATTATGCTTGTCTTCGGCACTTTAAAATAAAGGGTTTGTGATGATTTTTAGCTTTCGTATAGAATGTGGTGACTGGTAACCTAATAACATAATTACTACAGAAATGAGTAATTGGTATGTAACTGATAATTGGTATCCTAATTGCTTTATTAGTAGGGAATTTGTTCATGGTTAATTGGCAAATTTGTTATTTAAATAAGCGGTACAATGGAGTTTGGTGAAGCACCAAGAAAGAGCACTGGTGGTGCGAGGTGCCACCCCTCAGCCCCCGCTTGTGTACCCAGGCAGTGGTGAAGGAACTGGCAGCAGACAGTGGTCACACCTCCCACCTCCTTCCCAGGGGGAGGAAGAGGCTGCTAAACCTGAGCATCCCTGTGAAATGTCCCATGTCCTACTCAGCCCACCATTCCACACCTGCAGACACCTGGGGGGCAGGTGCCACCCGTGGTCAGTGCCCTGTGCATGGGGTGCTGGGTGCAACGGCTGCATGCGCTGGGGGGCAGTGGAAGAAGACGGGCAGTCCCAGCGCTGATGCCCAAACCCTATCCTTCGGGACACTGCCTTACCGCCAGAGGCTGGCCTTGATGGTAGGGCAGCAAGGTGAGAGCAGGAGACTCCAGTGCAATGGCTGAAGGGTGACAAGAGGCATCGGAAGCACCCCTTTTCCCACATCCCTCATCACAAGGCAGGGGCTATGGCCAGAGATTTTGCACTGTGTGACCTTGCTAGGGAATGTCAGAAGTCTAAAATTACAAGAGGACAAAAGGTCCCTGTCCTGTAGTGCTCACTGGCTATGTAGACGTAGGGTGGGAAGGAAAAGAGGCAAAAAGTAACACAGCAGACTAAAGGTAGCATGGGAAATAAAATACATATTTTTCTGTCTCAGCTCAGAGCCTTATGTCTATTGCCCAAGTTTTTAAAATTATATTGAGATTCTGGGACAATTAATACTTGTTTTTAAACCAGGTTAACAGGTAGCTTTATATCATATATATATATATGAATCCACTTCTGAAATAGTTACTCTTAAAAGAATATGAAAGCAGTCCATCCTTCCCATCTCACTACAAAACAGCTGCATTATCACTGGTATTTGCGTAACTGGTTAGGCTCAGACTGGTTCGGCTCAGACTGGTTCGTGGGGGCTGAAGGAGCCATGGCCAGCCAGAGACACAGGCACGGTGATGCCACTTGACAGCATATGAGCATCACCACGTCCTTCTGGGACAGCACCATAATACAGTGGCACAGACCTCATCCGTGCCTAAGGCCTCAAAAGCAGAAAGGCTGGTTTGCACCTCTTTCACCCACCTTGCTTGGTCCCTTCATTGGCACATGAAAGCACTGACAAATGCCCAGCTGACAGCAGCAGGCTGCCTTTGTCACTCAGCATTTGCCTTGATGCTGCAAAACCACAAAAGCCTGGAGTGACAAAGCAATGGTTTCAGGACTGTTAGCTATAGGGGGTCAAACTGAGGAACCTCTAGCCTAATTTTCCTGGGCAGCCCCAGTGCATGGTCCAGTTCAGAAGAGGACCGTGCTTTGTCTCCTGACCACTGCTGCTAGGCTTTGGGTTGCCTCAAGGAGCAGTCTCATAGCACGCAAATGGGGTGGGCACCATGGCTTTTAGCCTGTAGGACAGCAGCACAGAGCTGCTGCTTGTCACTGGTGGCACAGGCAGGTCTGAGAGGGACGAGGTGGGCAGTGTTAGAGCCATCTTCAGGGACAAGCCAGAGAGGGAGGAAGGGGAAGGAAAGGGGAACCCTACCTCACTTTTGTACTTGGGGACACAGCCTGGATGCTACCACAGTTGTTCCCTTGATTTGTTTCCTACTGGTGTCCAATCAGAGTCAGAAGGTAGCTAGAAAGCTAGAGCAACAAAAGCAACATGCCCTTTTAGCGGGCATGCTCCAACTCACGCACAATTAACTAAACCCCGTCTGGAGAGGAGACAAGGAAACACCACCTTCCATTTAGGTTACAGGGAATGTGATTTGTGGTTCTAGTGTTCTGGCGGGACATTTGTCACAGGCACCAAGAAGAATTACGGAATAAGATTTCTTTACAGGTAGTTCTTCTGACACTGTAAATCCAGTTCTTGAACAGTGAGATCCCTAAATCAGCATTCTGGGGGACCTCAGGCCCTAATCATGCACTAAACATGCACTCCTCAGAACTAATAAGCACCCAATAGCTCCAGTAGGACTGCTCATGTCATGTTATGCTCCTGGTATGCATTTATTGAGGACAAAAGCTAACACTAAAAGAGAAAGGTATACTGCAGTGTGAAATGCTAACAGAGGTGAGTCAATATTGGTTTATGTTGCACTCTCATATGAATATGTATGGCGTATTCAGGATTTTTCTTCATATGTGTACAGTCTAAATCTGCCATCATTTTGCAGCTGACTAACAAAACATATGGGCTTTTTTTCTGGGGATACACCCTTCTTCTTATATCAAATTTTCAGACATCTGCTCCCTATATGATGCTGCTAACATTAATGTGCCCCATCACTCATCCGCCTCAGCAAGGAGAGCATCCATGCAGCTGAGTAAGACCCCACTGGCCTTGTTCATCTTCAAGCATTTTTTGACTTCACAGTTTCCCACTGCATTAGAGAAAAAGAAAACTGTTCCAGAAGGGATGACACAGACTGTGGGGTATCTCAGTTTCAGAGGTGGGCAGGGAAATGTGTACCATCATCAGAGACTGACACGTTTGTGCTGCTCAGCCCCATCTGGCAGGCTGATGATACTGCCAGCATTCACTCCCAGCCTTGCAGGTACAGTAAAGTGTGAGCAATTTAAGTCTTGTACTGACAAGCTTGTTCCTACTGTTAAATTCTGCGTATGCCTCTGCAGGGAGGAGGAAGGACAAGTAAGAAACCTGATGGGTCAAAACAGTCTTCACTTTCTGCTGCTTCACAACCTTGCCCAGCCAAACAACTGCTGCCCTCCGTGTGCGTGCACACACAAGCACACTTGCACACACGCACGCACACTTGCACGCACATCTTCCCCTGAGTGTTCCCACCTCCCCAGGCCAGCTGCAGCCCTCACTTTGCGACATGCTCCTGTGACCATTTGACTTGCCATGGCATCAGGGTGGTGCCTGTCCAGACTTCTTCTCTGACCTTCACTTCAGCCTGTGTGTTCACCTAATACCACACGAGCAATTTTCTTTCTCCCGTAATCCCTTCCATTTCTCTGAAGTGTTGCTTACCCGCGGGTGATGGTGTTGGGCTCAACGCATGTCCCTCAGGTGTTCATTGGTAGGACCAGCATAAAGTGGAGAAATAGATGAACAAACTAGGAACCTAAGAGGACTCTAGAAACCAAATTACTCCTAAAAATACCTCATCCTGAAGTGATGTCTGAGGCATCACTTACTTCTTCCTTCTCTACAGCCTGGAGCTGGGCAAGCTGAGCATGGCGGACTGCACACAGGCTGCTGTGCTGTTGGGTGCTGGGCATCAGGCAGCACCTCACAATGCTGCCAGGATTGAGCCTGTCCATCAGAGAGACTTGTGTGGGTGTCCAGAGGACCTCCCTTCTTCCATAACAAGACATCCATAGCTCAGTCCCCTCCTCCACCCAGAGGGATTTCAAGGCCACATCTTCCACAAGGACATATGCTTGACAAGGAGGGAGGGAATGGCTTCTACCGCTGGTCTCAAAGCTCAGGCATTGGCTTAGTCTCCACGGTGACTTCTGGCCAGCTCCTTCCTCCATATTCCCATTCCTCTGGACCGCTTTTGGCATTTCCTGACTGGCCCACACACATACACAAGGCCCAAGTACCCACCCAGTGCTGTGAGAGGAGGAACCATGATGTTTAAGATGAGCAGCAACCTGATGACAGAAGCTGCTAGTTGCACAGTTGCAGCCTAGCCAGCCTATGGGATGATTGTTTTCCAAGATGCCTTTCAAAGAGCTACCTGGAAACCCTTGCTGATGTTGCTGCTGATGGTTGGGTGTGACATCATGGGGCAACACCAGGGCAACAAGCGCATTGTGAGCTTTGCAAGCATTGAGCATGAGACACCAACATGCAGCGTTTCGCAAATCCGCTCCTCAGGCATGTAATTTGCAGGGGCTGCTGTGATGCAGCTTCAAAGAGGCAGTGCCTGCAGTATTTAAGAGCTCTGAGGACACTGCAGCTTAATGGATTCAACACCGTGTTTTTAGGGGAAACAGATATTCCAGAAAGCCTCATAACAGGACAAAAAACATCTGAAGAGGCCAGCCTGCGCTGGCCAGTATGGACACTTGTTCATGCTGGCAGCCACCAAGGGTGGGTGCCCTGGAGGTACAAACTCCTATTAAGAGCTGATCTGCCCATCCCTCAGCAGAGTGGTATCTTTCAGGAGTTGTGTGAATCTCTGACCACGTCCTATGGGAAGTGCGTAATTGTGACGAGGGATAAAATGCAGCTGATGAATGTCGGGGCAAAAGACAGCAAGGAGCAAGACACAAGAACTCCTCCACCAGTCCCACCGGTGATCCACATGACCAGCACTGAGTGCCACCTTGAAGTTGCTAGAGCAAATGGCCATGAGCTTCTTGTTGTGCCTTCGTCTTACAACTATCTCCATCCTATGGACGTCGCCTGGTCCTCTTTGAAATGGTTTGTTATAAACAACAGGAAGGACTTTGCCCTGAGGTCTGTTGAGAGGACCCATTCTTATAGGTGTATCCTCTTCAATGACTTGATTGTTAAAGCAATAGAGAAGATGACCCCAAGCAAATGGAAGGCAGTGATTAAGAGAGTGAAGAAATGGGAGAACTACTACCTTGACACATTTTCCTAAACAGCTCTTCCTGCAGTCAGTCTTCAAATGTGTTTTGATGGCGTTGAATGAGTTACTCTGCTCCATCCAGCCCTGCTAAACCCTTTCCTTTAAAGATTGTAAACCTAAGAAAACACATGTCAATAGCACTAATAAAGTAGATAATTTTAAATCCAAATGTTTCACTTCAGGTGTGTTTCATGACGAGCTATGTAGCTAGGTAGCTATGTGCTACACTTGCGCCAGAAATGGGTAGTTAACTTGCCCTATCACAAAAAAGGGCCAAAGCATGCCTGAGATCCAGTTCAGCTGCCCTTCTGCACAAATTCCTTCATTATGGGAGATCATGCCTCAGATGTAAATGTCCTCAATTGCAAGAAAGACTGGGCTGCAGGATGAATTTCATAGGTTGAGCCTGTCTTTGACGCTAATGGGAGATCTGTTCCTGAGCAGGAAATATGCTGGACTGTGACTGAAACCAGAATCTGCAGCTTAAATTAAGTTTGAAGAATTTAATACGATTTTCTCATCATATGCAGATTAACATCTGATATCATCTCAGTAGTCCATTACATCGAGTATCTTTCTTCCAACAGTGGTCTGCAATAAACATTTCAGTGATAGGTAGAAGAAATCTTTCTAAAAGGGAAGTTCCTTTCTGAAGCTTAACAATTAGTGGTTGGTTCAGGCTATAAAGCATGACGAGTTCAGTCTCAGGATAAAATATGGCACTCATCATTGGAGATTTTCTTTATCCATGACATTGATTACTAAGATGTAAAGATTTCTCATGGAATTGAATTCAAATGATTTTTTATGAGTGATGCAAAGGAGTATTTCTGAAGAGCAGATTGAAGACTTTCTTGTTTTTTTGAAAGTGGCTCCAAATTTACATTTTCTGTGTTGCTCATTACTGGCTATGTGTTTATCGTGTACGTCTAAGAGAACTAAGGCCATAAAAGCCTAAAAGAAGTAAGTTATGAGATGATTCACAGGTTCACTGAAACATTTCAATACACTGAGGCAAATCTGCGCAGTTTTTCTCCTCTGTGTGGAAACCATCTAAATGAGCATTGTAATTTGGTGTGGCAGAGAGGTACATAAAAAAAGGGAGTCTCATCTATCTTCAGAAGAATCCACACATGTAATTCTCTAGAGCTGAGATGTGAACATATGAAGAAAAATAACCATCTTTTCTTAGCTTCATATTCATCAGAAAACCCATCATTTTTTACAAATATGGATATAGCTGAGAATGGAAAATCGGGTGCTTGAAATGCAAGGAGGAAAGGGGACGGGGTGATGTGAAGGGGAGAGACTAGAGAGGAGCAG
>NW_010424843.1:31639-34356 GCF_000710305.1 Buceros rhinoceros silvestris
GTTTTTATTGTCCTGGTATCATGGTCCTGTACTTAATTCCATATTGACTTGAAGCAACAATTGCTCCACTAAATATCAGTGAAGTGGTGTGAAATCAGCATGAGGAAAGAAATAGGTCTGATGCCTTTTTACCACAAGGATGGGCAGTAATTGCAGAGTAGCTTGGTTTTCTTAAGAAACAAATGATGCACACTCCATTTTCCCAATGACTGTTTACCTTCACCTGATGACACTGCACTGTGCTATGGGGGAGAAATAACAGAATGCTATAGTCAAATCAGCACGAACCTGATTACTGCGTTACTGCGTTACTGCGTTCTGGATTCACAGGGAGAAGGAGACCAAACCCAAACGCAGTGCAGTCCCAGACTGCTGCCTCATGGCAGCTCAGCCTTACCGTCTCTGCTGCCATAGCTTATGCAGCTGCAAGTTGAGAGCCACATCGCAACACTTCTTCATTGGTAGGGTGTGTCTCCTGCCATCCATGATTCGCAGTGGGGTTCATGGGACCACGAACAGGATCTTGTTCTTTCCATCCATTTCAGCAACAAGAAAGTATCAAAAGGAAGTAATCTGTGTCAGTCTTTCCTGTTTTGTATTCTTTGGTAAAACGAGGGTGAAGCCTCCATGAAGGGTTTCATGGAAACAAGCATGAGGAAAGTTTGATGCCATATCTGACAGAGAGTGAGGGAAAAGCATCCTTTTCCTGCAAAGGGCTGGAGAAGCCTGGCTAAACACCTTCTCATCCTTCCCAGCCTCCTGCTGGTTGAGAGCTGGTGAAACTTTTCTACACAGTCCTGCCTAGTGTGTATGGAAACCCGTGGGCGGGAAAAGGATCCAAGTCTGAAATCAAAGGAACTTTGGTATTTTATGTAAAATCCTCTGAAATTAGTCCTCTTCTTTCTTCCTCCTTCCCCCTTTTTTCCATGAAGGGTTTCATGGAAACAAGCATGAGGAAAGTTTGATGCCATATCTGACAGAGAGTGAGGGAAAAGCATCCTTTTCCTGCAAAGGGCTGGAGAAGCCTGGCTAAACACCTTCTCACCCTTCCCAGCCTCCTGCTGGTTGAGAGCTGGTGAAACTTTTCTACACAGTCCTGCCTAGTGTGTATGGAAACCCGTGGGCGGGAAAAGGATCCAAGTCTGAAATCAAAGGAACTTTGGTATTTTATGTAAAATCCTCTGAAATTAGTCCTCTTCTTTCTTCCTCCTTCCCCCTTTTTTGCTGCATAAGGGTAATTACAACCCATGTTTTCTACAAAACGTTGTAATCCTTTGTACTGAAGAAAAATATTGTGGCTCATACACTTCTGACTCAACTGGTAATTTAGGATGACAAGCAATTCCTTTAACATATGACTAAACAAGCTAATAGGAGGATGTTAGCAAATACCATGCACTTATTCGAGAGCAGAGCATTTGAAACAGCATGCACGACTCTAATATCTTCTTGGCAGGATTTTAAACACCTATTAGTTTATTAGGCTTGCTAGTAATAACTGTTATAGTGAGGCTCAGTACACTTGACCATTGCAGAATGTCAAAGCAAATCTCTTTGTTCCTACTTGCATCTCTCTCTGTGTGAGTGAAATGCACCACTGATTAAAGTATCTTTGCATAAAGAGGAGAAGCAGATGCAAACGCGTATGTTGATGAAGAAACTATAACAGATGTCCCTCTCCTCTAAGCTAGCTGGAATGCAAATCACCTGAATTTTCATGATGTCTCATTGACTAATTACTTCTAAATGCTTTTCCAAGCCTCGTCTTCATGGAAAAAACATTACTTTGCCCCCAGCTCATGAAGCAGGCCTGTAATGATTGGCTCAACACATTTTTTCCCCTATTTTCAAGTCCTCTGTCCTAGTAGCATGCTGCAACCCAGGGTACAGACGGGACAAATGCACTTGGGTGAGCTTCTGTGACTGAGCAGGCATAGTGGGGCCATTTTGTGCCATGCCTGAGAACTGGGAGAAGGTTGGCCAAGTGGTGGAAAGGCTCAGCTCAAAGCATCAGTCAAAGCCCGGTGTGTGGTTTAGGATTTCAGCTCCAGAGCAAAGGGGGCTGTCCCACCTTGTTTGTGTGCGAAAACACGTTTGCTGCCTTTTATTTTGGTGTGGTTAGGTACTGGGGGAAAGGACATACAGGCCCCCGTAACTCGTTGTGAAACGCAACCCCCATCTCCAATTTTGTGCCTGCCCCTGTCCCAAGCTGTGTCAATCAACGCCTCTTCAAATAAAGCTATAGAAGGAGGGGTGCACTCTTTTGTTTGGAAGGAGAAGGACAAAAGCAAAGAGAGAAACACAGAGCAGTCACCTTGGCAACAAGAAGTTTGCTGCCCGTATAGGCTGGGACAGTAAAGAGCTTCCTTGTAGCAAGTAGATTTTTAACATTGCTGATCACTGGCAGAAGAAGAGAAGAGGGACCGGGATGCAGGGACCCAGGGCCCCCACCCCCGTACTGAGAAATGATTTATCACCGATGGGGGAAGAGAAGACGGGTTGAAGAGCCGAGAATGAAGGGACTGCTGGAATGCAGAGACATGGGTACCTCGTGGAAACACGGTGACTTTGAGATTTGGAATGGGCCGACACAGTGCTGGGGAAGTCAGCCCGGCCAATGGACACCCCCCCCACCACCACCACACCGAATGGAGGCAACCGTGCTGAGCTGTCTCCTGTGGGGTGAGAGGGCAAGTGTACAGAGGAAGGTTGTCCCC
>NW_010424843.1:34480-48425 GCF_000710305.1 Buceros rhinoceros silvestris
TTGAGAGGGCAAGTGTACAAAGGAAGTTTGTCCCACAGAGCAGCCTGGAACTTCACGCTAGAGGTTAAAACGACTGCACCCCCGACTCCTATATTCCCTCCCGCCACCTCCGGCGCTGACTGCGTGTGTGAGGCTTGAAGTAGCGGAGGGGTGGAGTGGAGGGAAGGTATAAGTATATATGTATTTATGATCTCACTGTTCTCTCTTTCTCTCTGTCCTACACTAACTTAACTGATGTTTTGTGGGTTTTGTTGTTTTGAATTAAATTCATCTTGTTCTCCCCAGTCAAGCCTGCAAGTGGCGTGTTAAGCCCTCCATTCATTCCCAGCTCGAACACTTCAGTTGTTTTGGTTTTTTCCTCCCAGGGGAGATAAAACTCCTCCGGAGCAACTGCCACCTCGAGCTGCTTGGGTTTTCGAACAGCGACACCCAGCCTCTGTGAATTTGTTCCTTTACATTTCCTTCTGCAGCAGCCATGTAGAGGAGATGGGGAGAGAAATGCACAGAGGAAAGAAGGAGGGATACAGGAACAACGTTCTATGTAAGAAATGCAGAAGAAAACTGTTTTAGAAAACAAATACATGTAAAAGCAAGACTCATTTATATGACTTAAACAGCCAGTGTCTGACATTTCTTGATGGCTATCTCTAAGCCTCCTAAAATCAATGAGAAACACTAAGCCATGAAATTAGCCTGAGTTTAAGCCAGAGGATATGAGCCACAGAAAATCAAAAGAGCCATGGGACTGGGAAAGTGCCACGCCGTTAAAAAATGAGGCATAGGAGAACAAAGCCAACCAACATGAAGAAGACCAGGAAACAGAGAGACTGATAAAAAAGGATAGTCACCCATGTAGTGGTTTTAGTGATCAGTAAGAAGTAGCTATACACATTCTCTGCTCTGTGACAGCCAACTCAAGAGACTTTGGATAGACTGGAAACAGTCTCGCAGTAAGGCAGCCTTTGATGCTCATCTACACAGACATTTTCAATAGCTCTCTCATCAGATTCAGAGGGAGAAATTGCTGCCATATGGAGACACACTCGAATACATGCCTAATCACTTACTTGTGCCCAAGCAAACTCTTTTGCTCCAGGAACACAGAAGGAGTCCATTGCCACGGGGATAACTGTTCTGGCCACTACCAGGTGTTTCTATGGTCAGCTGGAGAAGGGCCAGCTGGTGTTCTGATTATCCCCGAGACTGGTACATGCGTATGCCTGTTAATGTCCACCTGAACCTAGATGATACGCTGGGCTTCCTCCAGTATCCAAGACAAACCAGCTTCAAAAGCCCAACTGTGGAGTGATTTGGGTTGTGCGTAAACATCCATCCACCTCCGAGTCCCCACACCAGGTAGTCACTTGCAGCCAGTCTATCTGCAAATGGCTTTTGGCACATGTCCGGGGTGGGGGGGGGACACACATAATCTTGGGTTTTAGAAATCTTACCTGATCTGTCTCCAAATAGCCATGTGGGTTGCACATTTGTTTGTTTTCCATGTGATCAGGAGCACGTCAGACACAAGACTGTCACAGCGCAGTCAGCTCCTTCATGTGAGGTCTATCAGCTCCTCACTAAACTTGACTTGATGGCTAAGGTTAGTACATAGTTAATAAATAGGGAGAAGATACAACAAATTGATGCATCTTCAGAAGCAATTTTGCAAAGACTGAAGAACTGGTGAAGGCTGAAACAAGTGAGGTTTGTTTCAGCTTAGTCTATTTGGTTTCTTCCATGACAGAGCCGGAAAGCAGGGTATGAGAGTCTGCCACAATGCTCCTCTTCGGCCAGAGTTAAGGTCAGAGGGTTGACAGTCAGCAGGTAGGCAGAGATGCTGACTGTCACAGGTTAGAGCTGGAATCAAGGAGAAATGTGAAGGACATTACCCCAGAAAAAATATTTGCAGGGCCTTTACCAAGAAGAGCAAGAAAAATCAGCTGGAAAAAATCAGCTGATCCCCAAGACGGTAAGTGAGGAAGGAAATGTTGGAATCAGTTGTTTGCATGTGGGGCTCTTAGAAGAGATGAAAATTACTGAGCTCCCTGAATTGTAGTACAAGGGCTCAGAGAGCAACCTCTCCTGCCCTGCAGCGCTGCTCAGGGAGTGCTGCCTTCCTCCAGCACCAGTGCTATTGTCATTCTGGTAAAAGTCTTGCGGCCTTCAGACTAAAAGCTTCAGTGGTACTAAAATCAAGCCGAGTTCATTTCGGCCAAAGTCAAAAATGGATAATGAGAAAGCACTCTCACTAATGCTTCTTCACTTATTTTTCACTTTAAGGACCACAGATACCCCACAGCCACTGAGCTCCTTCAGGATGGAAGAGTCCTATTCCAGCTGCCACTTAAGTTGTCTCTGAATCTGTGTGAGTTTACTTTTTTCCTTTAAAATCCCAACAGCTCCTTTCTTTATTACTACACAGGATTTTGGCTTTTGTTTAAAAACACACGGATTTCATGTCAGTAAAAGAAAACATAAAGGTGCAAAGCCAGGAATATTTTTATTTCCTCAGTCTTCAACACTTGACACTGGTGACAATGACAACATCCAGTGAGGTACTGCGTGAGATTAAGGTGCCAATCTATACGACATGAATACTCTTTCTGAAAAGGGTAATTTTATGGAACAGGGAAGAAGGAAAGACTCTGTAGTTCTGTAAGCACCAGAAGAGTGTGACCTAGCTTGCTTTCTGGGATAGGAACATCTACAAGAGGATCCTGTGTAGATTCCCTGCTGTCTAACAAGGTGCATACTCATACTTACCGAGCAGCACTTCCAGACCCTCTATCCTGCTGCCTTGTCTCACTTGCAGAAACTCAATCAAACTAAGTCTCTATTCCTCTTTTAAAATTGCCAGGACTAATCATATAACCCTTCTTTCAGGAAGAAATCAGACTTAGAGATCCCAGCTGGTTTCTGAACAAAAAACTGAAACAAATCTGAGCTGCTGTCTCCCCCCAGTGTCAGCATATTTTCTTGTTCAAGGCTGCAACTCTGACACATGGGATGTCCAAGGGTAAAAAACCTGCTGTAACATATCCAGTGACAGCATAGATCAAAACTCTACCCTGGTATGTCAGAGAACAGATACTGGTGCAGGTTTGAGAATGGATAAGGTCTCTTACTTTCGAAACTCTAGGATATCAGCCTGCTGTGACACACATCACAAATTCTATGCTGTAGCACTACTCTGATGTTAAGGAAAAAGGCAGCTGCTTTAGACCAGATTTGGAGTCTTACCCATACAGAGGTTTTCTGATTTGTCTTTAGAGACAAAAAGGTGGTGATGTGGAGGACTTCTGAGGAGACTTCTCACAGCTGCTTTCTCCCCCGTTCAAGCCAGGGACATAAAAGAGGCTCCTTGTGTTAATTCCCTTCTTGCACATGTTTGGCAAGAGAGGGTCCTCAGATTTTAATGCCAATCTTAATTCATTTGGATGCTAAATGGTGTCCAATCGGTGCCCAACTGCTTTGACTCTAAATGACTTGCTTTAAAGGGAGATTGTGTACCTTTGATTCTGCTTACAGAGCAATTGTATTGAAGCAGAGAATACCTCTGCTTTTGGTATTAAAAAAAAGCTCAGCATCACTATCAGTCTAGAAAAATTTACTCGTTTGAGAGTCTAAAAAAATCTAGATTGGGGCCAATATTCAAAGGCAACAGGTGACTGCATGGAGCCAAGACAATCCTTACTTTTGAAGCTACAGGCCTGACAATTTCCTGGAAAGGTTTGGGCATGTGGCTTAGCTAAGTATCTTGGTGTGTTTCTCTCAATAGCTGTCTACTGGAGGTGGTTAGCAGTCTGTTCTCACTGGAACTGGCAGCACCATTTAATTAAATTACCATTCAACAGACAGATGGCTGTTGAGGCCACAGAGGGAAACTGCTGTTTTACAATGGCACTACGAATTCCCTAGCCTGGCAGACCTGAGGGTGCCATAGCAGAGATATTGCTCTATCCCAGGAATGCGTTTCTGCAACACTTATGTTCCCCAGTCACCAAGGTGACCGCACGAACAGTGGGATTTTAAAAACCCCTGCAGTTCCCAGTGAGTAACTTCATCACAGTGAGAGTTCTCTGAGCATCAGCCATATGAGCTGCACACAGACTTAGTCAGGGAGTTGCTGCAGCAGCAGGCCCTGGTGTCACCACAGCAGGCAACTCAGCCCACAGCTGCAGGAAGAGGGCAGAAGCGAGCCATCCCTAGGGCCTCCCACATCCAGCTGGACTCTCAAAGCTTCTCCAAGGGCCCTTCACTTCTCCTCTTCCCTCCTTTCCCTCTTACGCTTTCAAGATTTCAGCTTCGACTTAACTTTCAGAAGATATGAGTATCTAGGAAGAGTTCTAGAGAACGGAAGTGTGAAGGCAACGTACCTGTCAGCACTGCTACATGCACCTAAGACTATTTCCGTGAAAAATATCTACTCTGTTGATTCATCTGCTGTAACCAAGTTAGCTTATCCTCCAGAATTTGGTGTTATTGCATACGCAGGGATAGCTAGCAACGATAATGAAACCCCCTCCACTTCATGGGCCAAGTGGTAAATAGAGAGTCCCACACAGTTCCCAGATATTGTGCATAGCAAAATAATATAATAAACTTCCCAGTATGAAACTTCCTCAAAGGTGACAATGTGATATGCATTGATCTAAGGAACCCTAGGTGCAGAAAGTGGTTTGAGAAAGATCTGCCTGGAAAAGCTCTGCTCCTAGGTTTGTTCATCTGGATTCAACAAAGGGTCACAAGTCTCAGATTTACACCCCTGCGGGAAGCTGCTGCTCTGAAGAAGCTGTGTGGAGCCCTCCTCATTTCCTTCTGTCTCTCCATGAACCTTGTACACACCCATGACGGATTCAGAGTGTTTTTCTCTTTGAAACCAGCCACCTCCTTGCAGCTAATCTTTACAAACTGCCTCCCCTGCAGCTCTAACTGTAGTATTTGAGTAGGCAGCAACCAAGGCCATTGCTTTATTTTCTTTTACAAAGGATTTTTTATTGCATAAATAGAGGCTTAGATATTTTGCTGTGCATATAAAAAGTTAAGATTGTTTAAATGAATGTTACTCTTGAGGGTTTTATTCCTTTGACACATCCTTCATCTACAGGAAGGCTTCGTTCTCCCAGGAAGGAAATCCAACGCGAGCTGCCAAGTGCCAGAAAATCTGCAGGGTGGGGAAACAGCAGAGAGAACAGCAGGCATGATATACTGGCAGCACATGGGCCAAAGCTGCTTGCCCACGCGGCACGCTGCAATCGGAGCTAATCACAGCTCTGCAGTGCTGACACTGGAAAACATTTTTAGGGCAGGAGAATTCACCTCTTCTTGCAATCCCATTGTAGAAAGACATGGCTGACATTCCTAGAGTTGGCAGAACTCAGGAAGGACTGGACCTCTGGTGGCAACACTGGGTGACTGGACAAATAGGCTATTTTCTGTGAAATCAGAGATGCTTTAACACCAGTCATTCAGCCAGGTCACCGTCACATGCTGGACACGGAGGCCTTGTGGGATGAGCTCAGTACCCTGGTACAGCAATCCCTTGAGCTATGGACTCTGCCAAAGAGAATGCCCTGGGACCCAACCCTGCACATACAGCATGGTGTGGTCTTCTCACTGCAAGTGGCAGCTTGCTCACTTGCAGGGCAGTCCATGTCTCATTTGTTTAGCAATAAAACTCCATATGACTTACTTTGACTTAGCTCTGGAAAAATGGAAATATGTGTTCTCACAGCATTTTCCAGTGGCTAGCGAAACAGACTTAAAATTAAAGTTTAAAATGGCACTAGTCTGCCCAGAGACGAGTCCTCAATCTGACGTAAACAGAAGACTGAAAAACACCTTTTTTTGTTATTTTTTTTAGTACGTGAATGAACCGCTTTGTTCCCATGGGCCCCGTTTCTAGCCAGAATTTCCAATCTTTGTTGCACAAAATAAAACAGCGATAGGTTTGAAGTCAAAACTAGTAAACCTTTCTAAAAACTGAAACTCTCTTCATATGTGGAGGTGATGACCTCAAAAAGGGAAAGTAAGTTTTTTTTCATTTAATAAAGAGTAACATTACATCAAACTCCTACTGAGCTTACAAAGGGCAGGCAGGAATAGAATTCCCATTTTGCTGCACAACAGGGAGACATGAAACAAACCCATACAAAAATCACATACCAAACAAGTCAGAGAACACAATCTTAGCACTAGGCAGTACTCATTTTGCTAATGGACTTGATCTAATACAGTAATGATTGCTTAAACTTTAAAAGCAGAGAGAAGGAATTCAGCACATGGGGAATGAAAACCCAAAACTTTAAAAAATTTTTTAATGTTAATTTTGCTCTTTTAGGCAGAAAAATGTTCATTTTTCTCAGTGAAGTATATATGGTGGATGTTACATAGCATAACCTGTGGCATTTCTGTTACCTTAGAAGTCCCATGCCATGAGATAGGGAATGGATGACTCTTTTCTATCTTAATTATGTGACTTAAGGCCAAAAGGTCTTTTTGCATCATCCTGGCATGCCTCTTGTGCATTTTTGCCCAATTTAACCATTTCTTTACTCATCACGACGTCCTGTGCAATTGGTTGGGTGTAAAAATTTAGAGAGATTACGAGCAGAGAAGGAATGTGGTGCTAAGATCTCCTAAATCACAAACCATGGCTGCCAAGCTTTCTGACGGTAACTGCAATCCTTACAAAGAATGGGCATGACATGGATGTGCAAATATGCTGAAACATCACCGGAGACAAAGACTGCAATCCCTACAAAGAATGGGCATGACATGGATTTGCAAATATGCTGAAACATCACCGGAGACAAACAATACGAGAACTCAGATAATGGTGATAGATCTAATTGCCCAATCCAAATGCATCCAAGTCAAAATGTAATGGGATTAATATGTCAATGCCATTATCAAACACCGGGATGTTGAATAAATGCTATACCTGAGAGACTCTTCAATCATCCTTCTTCTCTGCTTCTGATTTCAATTTCTCTTCACGTTCTCTCTTCAGTTTTTCTTCAATTTTTTTGCTCTGGTACATTTTTACTCCAGCAAACGCTAAGCAAAGAATCAATGTTTTAGCTGCCAAAATGTACATCAGCAATGGGAAATTCTCCAAAGCCTGAAATGCACAACAATATATTTAGGCAGTTACTGGAACACTTGGACAATCAAAAATGACTCTACAGGGATGCTATACAGCTTCCTACAGCATTATTCAAAGCCATGGTAATGCTCCCCTCTTCACACTGTTTTTTCTGTTGTAAACTTTAAACTAGGCAGATCAATGTCTAAGGAAAAGGACAAAACCAAGTTCACTCAAGTTTGTACATGAAGTCCCTCTGAACAGGTCTTTGTTGCTTTTGCTTGCTTTACAGCAAATGGAATACTGGCACAATCTGGAATTGAAAAAGAGGAAGAACCGGCTATCTTAGACAATTCTCACATGGTGATGGACCTGTGCATATCAGTTGTCAGATGTGATCCCCAAAGTCACTTTTGTGTTCCTAGAAATTTTAATCCATGGTAATTTTGCAATTAACTCATCCAGATCTGGAAGGTATAAATAAATGCCTTTAAACTGAAAGAGAACTATAAAACACAGCCTCCAATGATTCAGCTTCAGGAGTTTTTAATGCCTGGAACCACCAAAATTGCACAACGTATTTCAATGTTATAAAAGCGTGCTACTGCAAGTGCACGTGGGGTGGAAAATAAAATGCAAATGGGTAATACTGTGAACTTGGAATACAAATATAATGAGGGTGGCATGGGCACTCAGTGAAAGATATCAATTACAGAAGTACATGAACTTCCCAGCCCACAGTTTCAAAGATCCACTGAGCCAGCAGGATAAGTCCAGTCCTTCAGTGGTGCACAGTAGGTTCACAGTGCCAGCTCCCCCTTAGCAAGCCTCCCAGTACCTGCCTGTGCCTTTCCAGCACCTCATAAAGCTGTTTGGCCAATGAACATAGAAAAAGCCTTGTACCCATACACCATTAGTGTGTCTCCTTAAAATCCACACACCAGAGGCTCAAGTGGGGTCTTTTGTAATGCTGAACTCTACAAGCTGCATGTTATCTTTGACACCACACCATTACCCTCTACTTTTGCAAAAAAACCCCACCCTCTGTCAACCCCCCCACATACTGAAAGGGGCAAACTCTTTGAACCATAGCTCTGTAATACTAGAAAGGTAAAGCCGAGGCTTGGAGTTAGCATTGCTTTCTTGATAAATGGTTTGATTTAACATGTTAAAATTGTTAATGCATGAGATACTTGCTCAAATATTTCTGTGCCCTGTGGAGTATTTATGGCCTAAATACACTAAAAGACATAGTGGAGAAAACGCCCTCCAGTAATGAAAGGAGCTGAGGAAAGAGCAGCTGGAGAAAACCCTGGAAAGAAGAAAACCAGGAGGAGCACAGGCAAGCAGAGCAGAGCTTGCCTACCAGCGCTGCACTCAGTTCTAAAGTGCGAGGCCCCAACAGCAAGTACTGGGGCCAGCCTGCAAAGTGCAAACATGAACGGCAAGGAAGGACAACAAGGAGTCCTTTGACCCCAAGGTGCAGAGAGTGTGGTGGTTAAACAACCTTCACCTAGGCAAGGGAACCATCTTTAAACATAGGACCCACACAACCACAGATTACCCATATCTGCTTAAAAGAGCAGAAATTCACTGCTTTATCAATATGAAAGATCCTCACCTTCCAGTTAAATGCCACCATCTTCGTTGTATGATGATACTGGCCGTCACACAGCAGGTTGCACCCAACACCAGCGAGCGTCACAATTCTAAAGGCGCAGACCAGGGCACGAGCATCTTGAAGAAATTAAAAAAAAAAACAGCCAATCTGTTTCGACTCAGCGTGTCCGCTCTGCACCTCTCTGACAAGCTCAACTGCTGCACAGCGCCTGCAGCGTATCAGTGCCACACGGATCAGGAATGACCTATATGGGCTTTTTGGGAGCTGAGTGACAGAAGCAACGTCTGTGCTGCTGATGGACAGGGGTTTGACAGACTCTGGGCAGGTGCCACGCTTGTGCAGAGCAGAGGCTGGTCTTCCATCATGCACAGCACATCCCGGTAGCTGCCCAACTGAAAACCCAACCTGCCTGCTTTTGAAAGCTTGACACGTATGGACATTACACTGCCTCACTGATGTTTGAGATCTAGCAGAAAGAAGTGCGCCCAGAAGAGCTATCTTGTGAGTTTTAGGCCCACCTGCCTTGTTCGGAGCCTGAACGCCTAAAGAATCCTGGTATTAGTATAATTTACCAGTTCTCTCTTATTTACTTATCAGTTAAATTCTCCATGCAGCCCTTAGTAACACAGAAGCAAACCACTCTCTCGCGAGGTCCCTTGAGAGGTCAACATCCATTTCAGAGCTGAACTTTGGGGCTAAGACATGCCCACAGGGATGCTGAAGGCTGTGGCAGACAGCCACAACACTGCCCTCCGGTCTCTGCTGCTGCTCCATCAGCACTGACACTGTTTCAGCTGCTGGATTTCAAATTAAGCTTGTTTCCCTACCTGACCCCCTCGAGGTATTTCCTTTATGTGTAACAACAGCCACTGTCAAAAATCAAGAGAAAGACCTGCCTTAGTCTAAACTTTCACCAGCAGCTGGGTTGAATAAATCACCACCACACCACAATAGCTGCTGCTGACCTTTTCTACAAAACTCCAATAATGGAGTCAATGTTCTTGCAGCTCCTGTACTGCTTAGCCAGCTTCTTCACAGATGCCCTTATTTGTCCAGCTAGGGCGTCCTCTTCTCTCCTCCCCGCCCAGCTGTGAAATCCTCACCCTGCAGAGACCACCCTGGAAATGTCCCCATGGACATACGCCATCAAAGATCTTTGATTCTGAGATCGAACTGTACCAAAGCAGCGCGGTGGCCAACTTGTTTGTCATTCAGAATGTACTGAGTTGATCTTGAGTTGTGCCTCTCTCTTACATTGAAAAAATGTCAGGACAACTGTGAACTCATTAGTCAGTAGAGTTACACCTCCAATAAAAAGGCATTTTAACTTCATGTATTTTCACCAGAATTTCAGGGACGATTAAGATCTGAAATGCCCTGACAGATGGTCACAACAAAAATCCCACGCCAGAGCAGAATCTGATGCACGGTTCTCATCCAATGCACAGCAGCACCTCAGTGCACAGTTCAGTTGGCTATGTGCTTCTCAACGAAACCCAAGTTACACAAGTCTGGCCTGATCTGAAGGCCAACTGGGGTGTCTTTATTTCAGAATGTTGACTTGGGTGGGGGATTCATCAGACACAGTCTTCACTCTTCTCCTAAACTGCTATAAATTCTGTGCTTCAGTTGGAATAAATTTTGCAACATGCTGTAAAAACACAAGAATTCAGCCATTCAAAGATACACTAGCATCTGGCATACGATGCTGAAAATGAGGTTTTAGTGACTTTTTACATACAGAAGAAGTTTTAGACTCAGCAAATGTTATGTAAGCCCATCTGTGAGGTCTGATTACAGGGTACTGTCCCACCAGCAAGAAGCAGCGTATCGTGTGTATCACAATGTGCACTCCTGTGAATGCTCTTGGTTGCAAGTCGATTATTTAAGCATTTAGCACAACACTTCTGTAATATTTCCTCTCTGCTGAGACATGAGCCTGCATCTGTCTGAATTGTGTATGTTTCAGGAATAGCTGCACTGGAGTCACACAGGACAGAAAGCAAAGAAATTTTCCCTTTGTTCTGGAGTGGTGTCTTGATCCAGAATGTTTCCTGTGAGAGCTGTCACTTCTGATGGTTAGTCCTCACAGTGTCTTCTGTGGTTGGAACGAGCAGGGAAGCCATCGCTCTCTCCACTCCCACATCCTGTGCAACCAGCCTCCAGTGGTCAAGCACTTTTCCCTGTTTCATCTCTTGACTCTTCCAGTCTCCACTTTAATCCAGACCTTACTAAACACAGCTGAAACCCCAGAAGAGAAAAAAATGGATGTAGCTGGAGCACAGAACAGGGGGAAAAAAGTTGGAAGAGGAGAGGAAAAGGCAGGATTCGCTTCGCATTTGAAAACCAGCATTTGTTAGCACTGAGGTCGTCAATTCAAAAGCAAAAAGCTCGGGCGCTGTACTTTCAAGGTTGTGATATCTTAAAAGCAGGCAGGCAAATAAACAGCTGAAGTTTCATGTTTGCCTTTCCAGAGGCAGATAAGGCACAGACAGGAGTTCAGAACACATCTACAGCCAGGCACTGTTCATTCCCGAGGAAAATGCAAGCTCCCTTTACAAACACAGCGCTACTGGCAACAGAGACTGGGCCCCATGGAAGGTCGCTATTACCTTCACTCACAAACAAGGAGATCTCGTGTTGAGCCTTGTCAGAAAGAAACAGGAGCACTAGGGTCTGCCTGGAGCCCTGCTGAAGACTCCGTGATGACAGGTGCTGCATAAGCTGTCCATCATGTACTTGTAGACTCTTGTGCAGGGTAGGGATAAAATGACACCACTCCCACACATATCAGAGGCCTTCTTCACTGCGACTGCGACTCGCAATCGCTGGCCTATTTACACTCAGACATCCTCTGTGAAGCAGATCAACCTACTGCAGATGGAAGAGAGGGTCTGCCCATATCACACACCTCAGTGCTTTACTAGCAATCTGCTGTTAGGTCCAAAAGCTGTGAGGTCTTCTGGATTCAGAGCAGGCAGACAGGGTCACCAATGATGCCCTAGAGGCTCAGGGAGGGCTGCACCAAGTCCCATAGCTAGACTTGAGCTGATACTAGCCCCACGATCTCTGCACAATGCTGTGTTGTGTAACGCGGATCACCCTAGACAGACTAAGCAGTTGTGCCCCACGCAGATGGGACATCTGTGGCGGAGCACTGAACTGAATCCAGGTCTCTCGGCCACTGAATTACAGCTCCAGTCCACCACAGCAACCACATCACAGCCCACTCACTCACGCCATTGTTTGTTTATGCAGAGGCAGAGTATCAACTGGCCTGCACACACCAGAAAACATCTACACAGGCATCTGGGTATGCACAAACCCACTTGAGTTGTCTTGGCTAAATGTCTTATTCAGCTTGCCAATAACTCCATCTACTCAACAAAACAGGACTTCAAGATATTCTTTTGTCTGCTGGGGATTTCTGAGCAGCTCTATTTAATCCACTTTGTGAAAAGCTATAAAAGTCACCAGCCACAAGGCCTCAGAAAGCAGCAAGCTACTAGGGTTATTTGACTGCATTTAAAATGGAGTGATTGCTGAGAGTGTCCTGAGCTAGAAACGGGGTTTCACTCCACCTGTCCCTTGTTGCTGCTTTCTTTAATGCATATATTTCAGGACAGTCACTGGAGGACCTACTTCAACATGTGACCTGCTGCATCATGCATCAGGCTGAGCATCTGCAAGACAGGATCAATCCTCCTCAAAAAAACAAGACTGCTGGGTCATGGGAAAACATAGTAATGTGACAAAGCTGAAAGGGTGCAGAGAAACACAGTAGAAGCAACTGTAATCCAGGGTTGCTGCCTAAGAATCCATCACAAATCACTGCCACAAGATGCAGCGGTTATATTAAGTCAGAATCACTCAGACCTGTCCTCATTTACAGCCTCTATGTGAAGGCAGGTCAAGACATCACTCCATAAAAAGACCTGTGTAATCACTCCATTTATACTAGTATCACTGATAAAGACATTCCTAAACCAACACCAACTCAAGGAACACCAGAAACATAAAGCCATTTAAGATCTTCATACCTGAAGTAAAAGAAATGAAAACACTAGCGATTCCGCCGGCAGCTCCTCACAGGCTCCAAACTCTGGAAAACAAAACCAGAGCAGATGTGATGTATCAATCATGGCACCTGGATCAAAATCAAATCAAATCAAAACCCCAAATGTCAGTGGCACATCAGACCATTCCACTGTGGCTCCCAGGGCATCATTTCAGCCATGTCTCAGGGTCCTGGCAAGCTGCAGGCCCTCTCCCGCTGCCAATACCTTGCTGGGCTGGCAGCCTCCCCGCGTCCATTCGACCCCAGCTCTGCCCTGGTCCCTGGTCACCTTCAGCACCAGTGCCCAGCGCAGCCAGCAATCCATACACACACTCGAGGAAATCAAACCTTTTCAACACATAACTTCAGATTCCTCTTTCTTACTTAATTGTGTTATAAATGCCGCATTGATTCACACATACATCGTGAGTTCTCTTGAATTTGGTTTATTAAAAGGTTTGTATAAGGCGAAAGCAAGCAGCGCTGGGTGCGCATCCATCGATACGCACAAAATGTAGTCGGATTTTTAGTTTGTATTTATAGGCCTCTCCTTCTGGGAGTTTACGCCACAGTGTTGTTGTGATGTTTATAGCAGTTGAAGGACGTCGTCCGGCCTTGACAGCTATAGGTGAAATTTATGGTAGTCAGAGGATGTGATCTGAATTTCACAGTCATAGCCGGAATTTATGGTAGTTTAAAGGATGTTATTGATCTTTATGGTGGTGGCAGATGGGCTTCATGGTGGTGGCAGATCAGATCTTTAACTCCATCCTTCTTGTTTCAGGCTTTCGTTGTTTCAGGCTTTCTTTGCAGATCTGGCAGTTTTTAGCAAAACACCAAATTCCATACATGGGCCCCTGCCTCCCCTAATTATCCTTCTTAGTGACACGAATTAACGTTCCATTTCTCACAATTGCTACATTTTTTTCTTAAGAAAACAACAAATCTCGGCAGATTCATACACAGCAAAGCACACTCTGAGGCAGTTGTGCATCGTATCCTGCAGCAATACGCCAGGAGAGAGTCAGATCAGGGCTACCCGCGGTTCACAGCCAGCAAGCGTGTCTCCAGCAGCCTTTGAACAGCACTCTCTGCGGTCTGCGGAGGCCGCAGGTCGTGGCCAGGGAGCTGCTGCTGCCGCCTCGCACACTCGCTGGCACCAGGGGCCAGGGTGCGAACC
>NW_010424844.1:0-6941 GCF_000710305.1 Buceros rhinoceros silvestris
GTCTCTTCTACAGTCCTTGGGCACTTCTGTTCTCCATGACCTTTCATGGAGAAAGATGATGGAGAGTGGCTTAGCAATAACATCTGCCAGCTCCCTCAGCATTCATGGGTGCATCCCATCACGGCCCATGGATTTGTGGGCCTTCAGCTTGCCTAAATGGTCTCTAACCTCATCTTCCTTGACCAAGGGAAAGTCTTCCTTCCTCCAGGAAATGAGATTCCTGAGGGCTGGTCTTAGCAGTAAAAGCTGAAGCAAAGGAGGCATTCAGGAGCTTCACCTTCTTTGTATCCTTCATCCCCTGGGCACCCACCTCATTCAGCAGCAGGCCCACATTTTCCCTAGTTTTCCTTTTCCTACTGATGTACTTGAAGCCTCTCCTGTTGTCCCTGACATCCCTTGCCACATTTAATTCCAAGTGGGCCTTAGCCTTCCTTGGTGCATCCGAGGAAATGGTGCATGTGAAAATGTTCCCATATTCCTCCCAAGTGGCCAGTCCCTTTTTCCAGATTCTGTAAACTTCCTTCTTCCAGCTGAGTTTTTCCAGAAGCTCCTTCCTCACCCACGCAGGTCTCTTGCCTCCCTTGCTTGATTTCTTACTCATAGGGATGCACCGATCTTGAGCTTGGAGGGGGTGGTGCTTTAATATTAACTCTCTCTTTTGGACCCATCTGCTTTCTAGAGCCCTAACCCATGGTATTCCACCATGTAGGTCTTTGAAGAGGTCAGAGTCACCTTTCATGAAGTCCGGGGTTGCAATCCTACTTATTGCCCTGCTTATTCCTCACATGATCCCAAACTCCACCATCTCACGGTCATCTCAGCCAAGTCTGTCCCCAGTCTTCACATACCCAAGCAGTCCTTCCTTGTTTGTAGTACAAGGTCCAGCAGCACACCTCTCCTCGTTGGAAATACTTAAACACTGTTTTTGACATATAATCTAATTAATAACAACGACTTCAACGACTTCCAGGGCTCAGAAAGAATAAAAATCAATGGCATTTAATGAATGCACAATTTCTTTGGCGATTTCTATCTTGCCAATATAACCTTAACAACACACAAGTTTCTAACCAGATTTAGGTGACACATTTACTGCTATAGAAGGCAATTTCTTGCACTCCATCCTTATTTAGTGATGGACCCTTAAAAACCTAGCTAAACTGAAGTGTATTAATGAGGCACTAAAATCTTTAAAGGAATAAAGTAGGAGTTAAAAATTCTTTGATACATTGTGTTCATTTAAAGGCAATTCATTTAGAAGTTGCAGGTCTTGATGGGCATATTAAAAGGTTTGTTATATAGAGATCGTTCTCATTATTCACTTCCAGAGTTCATTTACGTTCGATTCATTTATTAATTCAAGCATGCTTCACTGTTCTTAGAAAACTAAAAACCACACAATTTCATTTACTTTGGCACATTTATGGTGGATTAGGAAAGAAAAAGACAGGATACAGAAGAACAATCCGTAACTCAAAAAGAACTCTATACCTATATCACTTATTTCTCAGTCTCTTCTGATTTTTCTATCCTGTAACAATGATATAGCCAAGGGCTGAATCCAGAAGGCTTCAGAAAAGAGAGCTTCCACTCTGTTCAGGGGCAGGGCGAACTCTTATAACTGGCCCACTGTTTCAGTAAACACGGAACAGTTTTTAATGAATCTGTTCATTAATTGAAAATCAGGGAGATTTCTTGCAGTGCAAACCAACAAGTTTTGCTTTATTTCCTGTACAAACAAGCAGAAGGTACGAAACTGAATTAACTGCTCTTAAAAAAGAAAAAAAAAACTAAGCAAGGCTCTGAATACTCATCACAGAGAAAGGAAGGAGCAATAAGGAACAGCAAGCAACAAAAAAAGCTCACTGCCTTACTTACACCTAGAGAAACACTACAAAGAGTTAGGGAGGCTTTCTAGACTGGATCCTTAAAGTCTAGATGCTTAGACTGACAGGTAGCACGATATGATTTCTTTTTTTTTTTTAGACCTAAGGAGCTCCATGTCAAGGCACCAGCAGAGTTTTTTTCCCCAGTCTGTTCTAAAACCTGCTTGTAACAATAGTTAGAAGCCTTCTTAAAGTCTAAGCCTACTTTTCCTTCTAGTCAGATTTTACTCAATTGCCTTTATATCAGGACTAGCACTTGCCATCTGTTTTCCTTTTTGGTGGGTTTTTCTTTTTTCTTTCTCTGCGGTGCATCTGCACTCAGGAGCTTTGTCTCCACCTCTTGTTTGTTTTACTAAACTAAAACACGAGGTTCTGTGATACAGAGAAGGCATTGTGTTGGGAACAGCTGACCACAAACAATACAACTGCATGAAGGTGGTATTGCAGCTGAGGCAATTAGCCCTGCTGAGAAACACCGCTCACCAGCCCAGGAATTCGGTTAACATGCTCACGCTGCCTGAGACGGGCTCTAGTCATCACCAAAGTAGGCAATTGCTGACAGCTGCAAAACAGCTGTTATCCTCTACCTACTTTGTTTATGCCAGGCATCTGGAAAACCAAGCTGACTTCTTTTTTGAGGGAAAGGTAGGGATATGTGGACTACTGGTTGCACCAGCAAGTTAACTTAGGATGGCATTCCTCTGCCCTTCCCTCCTACAGTCGGCATTTCCGTAGCAAAAGCAACTTAGCCTTATGCTTAGCCATGAAATGGCAAAATTAATTCAGTCTACAACCACGAGACACCTTGAGCTAGCACTGACACTGTGGGATCAGAACCACTCAGCACACTACTGCAATGGACCATTTTGTTCGGGCTGTTTCTGGGATCTGCCAACATGTCCCTAGTTTCCTTCTGTATGTCATACTTTCCATAATTGTGCCAAAAATCAGGAGCAACATTAAAGCCAGATAAGCCAAGATACTTTTTAAAATTTGGGGTACTGATGTATTGGACTATGTATTGTTTCAAGGGAGAGTTGCACGACTGAGTTCTGACTAGAAATGAAACTCCTAAAGTCTTACTTGCTTTACTTTTACTGGTTGTAATTTTCTCTTTGTAGCTTACTACATAGGGGACAAAAGGCAAAAGAGGACACAAGCAGTGGTTGGTTTCATCATCGTTACTATTTTTGGTAGGGATTGTTGGAGGGGTTTTTGCGCAGTTATAACTGTTTTGTGGAGGAGATAGTCAAATAATGGTCCCCATAACCATGGTATAAATCTTTTTTGTTAGGCTATGTTTTACCATTAGCATTTGGCCTTCCTATGCAATTACAGTCCAGCAAGCACAAAAAGTATTTGTCAGCCTATTAATTTTCCACAGGAATCCTCTGTTACTGCTTATTTGAGTGTGCAGCCCAACTTCTTCGGGATCCAGCTGGTAGTGACTGCTGTCGTTAAAGGGGAATTCCAACCACTGCTCAGTCCTCCCCTTTGTCAGAGGCTCCTGACTTTCTTATGCAAAATCTATCAAGCCAAAAATGTCTGTGACTGTTCTCAGCCCAGTGCTGAATTATTTTGGAAAGCATGAGTAAAATCAATTCAGTCACTTGAGTTAAGCCAGCATGAAAAATAAACTGTGCTTTCGCCATATGTCCTGATTGAAATTTTCAAGCATGGAAATCTTAAAAGTGGCTAATTCTCCACACGTAAATCCAGGCTGTTTTATAAATCCTAGCAGAGGAAGGAAAAATTATTCATGGCTAATGAAAAATGGTTCAGTAATTGTAAACTTATGAGCATTAAAGTCTCATATTTGTTTAAATTTTCCCTGAAATAAGGGATGAGTTAATGGCGCTGAAGTTTAGAGCTAATCAATTACCAGTAATGCTCCTTGGTGAAGTCTGTTTTAGCATACGATTAAAGTGTGGCTGTATCGTATTTTTAAGTACTTTTTCTTTAAAATTATACAATAAAAAACACAGACACAATGTTAGTGAATCAAGATCTATGACTCTAAGATATCCCCAGAAATACATTCTTCCTCCAGAATCAACTCTACCTTATTCAACACATTCAGTACTTACGTTTGCTTTCCTGCACTCTGTGAATCTTGAGGTACTGCTTTTCTCTGTTATTTAAACTGCTACCTTGCATACAATATATAGAAAGAATACAGTGGCCACAACAACAAAACCATGTTACTGATCTTTCCTCAGGGACAGGGACAGCCTCAGCCTTAATGGGGAGGGGGGGAAAGTGCTGTGCAGTCAACAAGACTGTGTTACCTACAGGTCAAGGCACATCAAGCTTGTGAGGGTGAGGAAGCTTGGAGCCTTATGAATCCTGCCCAGTAGATTGGCATTTGCAGGACCCAGAAATTCTTTGGGACTCCGTAGAATCAAATGGAAGGAGACGAATCCTGCTTTAAGAGCTTTCATCTTGGAAGATAATTGAGGGCAAGGGAAAGTAAGTGTCTTGTTAAATGCGTTATAGTGCCTGTCCTCTTGGACAGGCTGGGTAAGTAAAGTCAGAAGTTATGTCAGGTAAAACTATTTAGATGAAACAAAGTAAAAGAGCTCTGGTGCAGACAGAGCCTACAAAATTAAAAGACCTGAAATCCTTTAAGGAAACACCACTATCTAAAATGCTAATGCTTTCTCTCAGTGGAGAGTATTGAGCTAAAGACCATTTTTCTCTTTCAATTTCCTAACCGATCTCTGCTGAAAGCTTGATCCATCTAGAATTAACAGAAGCAAAAATTGCATAAAAATGAAATAAATGGCCTGTAGTATTTTCAACTGACCCATTTTTCACATCATCACTAGCAAGTTACAGCTTTATCTCAGAAAGGTAAAGCATCTGTGTAGCAGTGGTCAATAGCACTCTCATTAGGAGTAACTAATGTTCTTGCAATTGTTTGAAACACTTTACTTCCCATAGCAGTGAGGTCAAAGACTTGCAGAAGTAAATTAATTGTTGCAGTGTTTGTCCTAGTTGAAAACACTTGCAGCTACTCTTAGGACCTGACGGTCAGTGTCTCTAACCTAATGTGGAAAGCAATGATATGAAAGGTAACGATCTTGGCAGAGAAATAAGCCTGTTGCTTTTAAAGATGAAGACATAAAAAAAAAAAGAAGCCAAACACAAAAAAGCCCCACCCTACAAAAATATTTTAGCATAAGTATGAAGCACAAACTATTAAGTCATTGTAAAATCAGCATCATGGGATCAGTACCTCCAATGGTGCATTATCACCTGCATTTATTCCTTCACATTTCCTTTGTTTATTTGAGCTGCACATGTTCAACTGTGCTGAATACCCAAGCGTTTCACAGCTCCACGCTTACATCGCCTGCAACAGCCAGTGCCCTTTCCACACAGGTGTGCTCACAGGTCTGTTGAATCTGACCCCAGCACAGGCTCTCTCCCCTGAACAGCGTCAAAATGCTTTTGCAACAGTTCATGTAATAGTTGGTCGTCGTTTTGATTGAGTCTGTATGCTACAGAGCTAATATCTTGTTGTTAGTCAATCACGAAATTTTTTTTCAATGAGAAAATGCTTGCTGCCTCAGGCTATGTTTCAAACAATTTAAAGTCAGATTCAGTATTGAGTTTTTATTATATGATATTTTTACTGTTGTCCTGAAAGTTGACACCAATAAAAATAAAAAGAGACTTTTTAAAAATAATTTTGATTTTTTTGCATAATTTTGAAGTCATGTCAACTAACTACTTCCTGTGAAAATCCATACCAAAAATACTTTTCATCTTCTTAATACTGTGAACAGATGCCAATAATGGTGAATCCTTCTCCCCCGAGCAGAGCAAAGATTAATGGACAGAAGATCCATCTGCTACGTGATAAGCTAGGGGTAGGCCACCTGACATATCTTCCCCACGTGACCTGATTCTCTGATTTGCACCGGATTTTGCAGCAATGCGCACCAGCTGCCTCTTTTCAACTGAAGTATTTTTGTTATGGCCTTACTCTTCTCTCAGTAACTGCTTAGTAGCTAGCACACTCCAATAGCATGGAAGAGAGCAGGACCAGATTTTCCTTTACCTCAGGATATTAAAACTTACTTTGACAGGAAAATTAATCACTTAGTTATAAATTAAGGGGGAAGGAGAAGCTCTGCATTCTACTTGATGTGGTTGTGTAACCGCAAAGCCATGAGGACAAAGGTTCCTTGAGAGGTAATGTTTCAGCAACACTCTTGCTAAGTGTTAAGGCTTCTCACTTGGTTTGCCCAGTCAATTAGTCGGATTGCCAGTTCCCATACTGAGCACAGAGTCACTTTTTTAAAGTCACCTCATACTTCCCACTGTGACTTTTTCAGGCTGGCAACCAGCAGGCTTTCAGAATGGGGAAAGCTGGCTGCACTCTGCTGCAATGGTGCATCTGCCAGCAGCATTTGGATCCCGACACCGGAGTAAGGACGTACTCATCACGTGGCCATGTAGCCCTCACGCCTGACAACCTGGTGTATCAAAGCTCTTGGAATATACAGGACTGTTTAGTTGAAATTCAATTCATGCATCTAAATCAGGATTTTAATTTGTAGAGCTATAAATACTGGGTGAATCTCTAGATACTCAGTCAACACAAGGATAGGGTATTCTAAATAGCCTCCCTGAGATGTCTTTTCACAAGTGTAAAGACGAAAACAGAAGACAAACACAGGGCCCTGCAGACCCTCAATTAAACATACAATGCTTCCATCTGT
Source organism: Buceros rhinoceros silvestris (assembly GCF_000710305.1). Lineage (NCBI taxonomy): Eukaryota > Metazoa > Chordata > Aves > Bucerotiformes > Bucerotidae > Buceros > Buceros rhinoceros. Next base: position 6,617 of record NW_010424844.1, read on the forward strand.
TATTCTTTCAGTTAATTCAGCCCTTAACTCCAACAATGCAACTCAGCGCCAGATCTATGAAGCAGTGCTGCCATCTTACAAATTCGTGCCTGTGTCCTGAAAACAGAGCAGATACCTTATACTTAGCAAGTAACCTGTGTATAACATTAAACCTCCTTGTGGTTCCGATGCAGCTGCCTAGTTGCAAATGCAATGCCAGGTATTTTTACCGTGTGCAAGACTATGCTTCCATGAGCAATTATAATCTAATTAAAGTCATTAATGTTTATGCCCTAGGGAAACATTCAGTTATTTGTAGGCATCTGATTTTTTTCCTGTCTTCCGA
>NW_010424844.1:7056-7605 GCF_000710305.1 Buceros rhinoceros silvestris
GGTCTGCCGATCCATGTTGTAATTTATGCATTATTGAGCACTTCTAAACACCCACAAGTTATTTCACCGCCACCCAAAAGCAGTGCCACCCTGTAGCCCATGGCGCTGTTTTCAGTGCTTTGACTTAGACTTAAACTGAATAAAAATGAGTAACTAGTAGACTAAAGTCTACTAAAGTTTCAGAACTGGAGCTACAGCTTTTGAAGCTTTTATAAAGTTTTCTCTTATACCAAAGGATGTTCCAGATTTTCAGACCATAAACTACACCTTAATCAGAATTCAGAACTCTCTATGGCTTTCAAATGCAATTAGCTATCTAGGAGTGTCTGAAAATACACCGGTGATTTAAAAACCTAGAGCACTACTACAATGCTCTATAAAATTATTTTGGAGTTAGGAAGAGCACAGAGCAGAGTATCAGGGAGGTAAAGATTTTAAGATAGTGATGGAAATTTTCCTCTTGTTTACCAATTATACAGCAATATTTTCATCACTAAATGAATAATATTTCATAAAGCGCCAAGGTTTTCTTTTCAAAGTTCTGCTAGG
>NW_010424845.1:0-6652 GCF_000710305.1 Buceros rhinoceros silvestris
GTTTTATGTGGGGTAAGTTCCTGTTTAAAGACATCGATAGAGTTTTAAAGAGGCCCCGCCCATGGGCTGTGTCTGAAAAACCCTGTTTGCACCCCAGAAAAGGGGCCCCGGCGCCCTCTTGTCCCGTTTGTCAGCCCTTTCGGAGGGCCGCACCTCCCCAGGAAGGTTTTCCCCGAGTATCTCCCATCTCTGTCAGCTCTCCTTCTCGTTTCGAATCCTCTCTGGTAGTTTTTTCCCCGATTTCATCGCTAATTTTGAATAATTTAGAGGCAAGCAGGCTGCCTAATTAAACCAGCAATTAAAATGCCTGGAGTGAAGGTTCTGTTTGGTGCCACGTTTGCTGGACCGTGGATCCCTGGAGAGTCGCAGCATGAGAACAGCAAGTTTCCAGTGGTGTCCAAACTCTTCTAATCTGGGGAAAGCACCTGGAACCCCAACTGCGGAGTGACCACCCGGCGTTAGCAGCCCTTTACAGCCACCGGACTGACCCCAGCCACCTGTATCGCGGGAGCAGATAGAGGGGTAGGACAGTGTGGTCACGCTTTGTGAGCAGCAATTGAACTGTGAGCAGAATTAAAGCCCTTTCTGGCCTTATTTGGAGACGAAAAAATAACATAGAGCACCTTTCACTGTCCCCTTCCCCTTACGGTATGAGCAGAACAGATCCTTCGGCTGCCAAAAACACCCTAGAAGTTTCCATGCAAGTTTACATCTTGGTGCTGTTAATGTAAACAGCTTTGGACCTACAATAAATACACATATTTGTGCTTACCTTGGCTAAATAAGGCAAAATATAGAAGAAAGTTAAGTTAACCCCATCGTCTGCCTCAATGGGGTCGGAGGGTTTTTCTCTCAAGCACAAAAAGCTGCATCTTTCCTCATCTTGTCTCTAAATTTAGCCCTTACTGTTTTTACAGTCTGTTTGCAGAAATGGGAACTGCCGCCTTCATGTTTGCTCTCGAGGCAATAAAAGCTCCAGAAAAAACTTATTAGTCTCTAGGGCAAGTGGTTTACGGCCACGCAGGTCCCACCCAACCCCGCGCCGGAGCTGTGGCGGTGTTTGACGAACGCGTGAGATGCTCCAGACAGAAGCAGCCTCCATTTACCACACACGGATTCGTTGGCGCTTCTCCAGCATTTACAGAGAAGTTACTCTGAAGTGTGTTTAAAGTAAGAAGGTTCTTCCCCCACAAGCACAAAACATACCTGAATATGTTAATTTGAGCTTTTTAATGTATGTACAAATGTTTTAGACCAGTCACAATTTCATTGAGTATATACCGTATTTACAAAAATTACAATAATTTAGTCAAACAGTAAACCTGAACATTGATAACCTCTGTCACTACCAGATAGGACAAGAAATGGGGGGTTTTTTAGTTAACTATTTTGATATACATACATCCTAATACTTTCATGCATCCATAAAAACATTAGGGATGGAAGTAATCAAAGCTGAAGTGGGGTAGGGCTTCTTTTGGTAGATGAAGTTTAACAATGGATTTTGTGAACTTGTGAGTTATATGCCAGGACAAAACTCGATACAAAGCTAATGTGGTTTTCATCATTAAAAAAGTACGTTATAGCAATGAGATCCTTTTTATTATATCGGCATAGGTCACAATATCTACAAACGTGAATGAGAAACAATAACCCAACAAATCACAGGAACATGATTCGGATTCCAGTTACCTCTTTAAATAAGACAAGCACATACTGGATCAAAACATTAATAAATAACATCCAGTTTGTTACTAGTATCTTAAGGTCTTTTATATAAAAGGAGACCTATGTGTTGGTTTCACATTTTTCAATTAATGGTAGTAAATAATGGACCAATACAACAAAAGGATGACTTTTGTACAGAAAGCAATGTACTTTGACACTCTGTCTTTGCAGTAAAAGTTTTGCCACTTGAAAATGTAAGTGCAACAACTAGTGGATTGTCTTTAAAAACCACCAGCTTTAAAGAATCGCATCCGATGGCAACCTGTTCCTTCAGCAGTAAATGCAAATGGTTTCCTGCCCACCTCCCGGATATACCTGCCCTTTCAAAGCTCCAATACGGAGACAACACGTGGTAAAGAAACTGCTGACAGTAGTTATTCTACAAAAGGAGAACACCGGAATTTGGGGTGAAGAGTGTAACTTGCCTTTTAACTAGGAAAGATGCTTCGGCTTCAGCATCAGAGATATCTCGTTGTGACGTTATTGCTTTGGTCCAATATAAACTTTTAACGATGATCAATTTGCACTGTATTTACCTCAAAGATCAGACCTGGGCCACAGACGTCCACACCATGATCTGAAAAGTGAAGCTGCAACAGGTTGCGTTCTGCCAAGAGCCTTTGCTAAGTGCTCTGGAGCTGTTAAAGGCATAGAGGTGATACGAGCGGGCTGGAAAAAGTCTCCTGAGTCCTCAGGAGGGGACGTGTTACTATAGACCGGGAAGTTTCTAATGCTTTGCAGCAGAGGTTTGGTTTGTTGACATTTCTTTTGTTCGACGGTTTTGAGCTATGGATGAGAACTTGATGGGAAATGCAGTACATGCTCATTCCTCCCTTTTACAAACATGGAGTCACCCTCCCCCCAATTCCCTATTCCCCCAGAACTGCCCTTCAACAAACCAGCAAGATGCTGTTCAACATCAATTACTTGTTGCTTGCTTTAGAAGCTGAGGAATTTCTTCTGCACCTTTCACTGCTGGACTGTGTGGTGAAGTACGGTGTTAATGCATAAAGCAGCAGTCGGGTGCCACACTGATCTAACCCAGGTTCAGCTTTGTCTCCATTCAGGCAAACTCTACTACAGGAGCAATTAAGCAGCAAATGGTGATAGTTAGGAGTGTGCCTAAATCTCATCTGAGCACTTCAGTCAGACAAAGTTGGATCCAAACCTAGGAAGAAAGTATGATGAAGTTTGGGCTTCACCACCAACTCCACTTGAAGTGTTGCCGTGTCACACATCACAACAAAAAAGTAGGAAATCCACCAGCTACACACTGTCTTAGACAGAACAATCCCACCTTTTCACCGAATGCATTCTCTCTCACCCCACTTGAATCCAAAGAAAAATATAAAAGTTACCAGAAACTGTAACCCCATGGCTCTCATGTAGCAAGCCAGGTGGCTAGAGTCCCTCTGAGCTCAGGATTCTTGGTACAAGCACAATGAAACCCTTCTCTTGTTCTTCATGATAAGTATTAGGCTCTTAGTTTTCTGAAACTTCTGAATTTCCAGCCAGAGTTTGGTTGATCTGTGACACTTGTGACAAGAGACTATGTAAGAACTAGCACAGGTCTGTAGTGGAGACTGAGAAAGTACCTAATACAAGGGTTTTTGTCCTTGGTTTTCAAATTCTGACCAGGCATCATTTAGCTCCATAAATATCATCTTTGCATATTGTTCATACGGCTGCCCAGTAGCCTGGAATGAAAACAGAAAGAGGGATAATCACATGTACCAGACCAGACTACAGCAAGTCAACAGCTAGATCCTCAAACGGTCATCCTTTGCTTTCTACGAATGATTTTCGCTTGCTTTTTGACAAGAACGAGCTAAGGTTGAGGGCTGCTTACAGTGTTCACAGCTTAAGAATTACAGCTGAAGAATTTTTTTGGCTCTTCTGCTCCTCAGAGCTGATAAAGGCCAAGTGTGATAAAGCACTGCAGTCCCTGAAGCTTCCAGGGCCTCCATTTCCTTAAAAGCGTAGGGCTCATCATCGCCATCGGGTTTCCCAGAGGGCATCAGTGCACTCTGGATGGCAAGTGTAAGCAGCAAGGCCACAAGCCGGGTAATCAGACAACCCAATTCTTCCATTCTAGAAGTTCAAGACCCTTGTCCTTTCACGTCTCTATCACCCTCTCGTCTCCTTCATCAGGCACAATATTCTGAACTGGTTTTCACCACCACTATGGCTTAGAGTCAAAGTGCAGGTGAACAAAAGCTGAAGATCTGATTCTCTGTTGCTTGGAGCAGCATGTTCCAAGCACAGTCTTGAGGTTGGCAGGGGTGAGAACTGGCAAAAATCATGAGCTACTACTTTCTACAAAGCTGTTTGCACCAAAAAATTAAGCAATCTCCTTCAACACTTTGTAATTAAGAGAGCAGAGACAATTTCTGAAGGATGCGAAACTAGGAGCTCCTTACCTTGTCAGGGTGAACGACAAGCACAGCCCGCCGGTAGACCTTCTTCACCTGCTCTGGCGTGACTAGGTCTGCCATACTGACAGGTTTCCACTTGGTCTCCCCTGCCCAGAGGACTGTGTGCATAGTGGAGAGCAGGGCTCTTATATTGCGCTCCTTCCCTTCGATCCATTCCAGGACCTAGAGAGAAAGATGTGACTCTTAATTTATGCCTTAGATTAGATATTTCAGTAGGAAAAAATGTAATCATTTGAATAGCAGGGACTCCAAGGATCACCTTACATTTCTTTCCAAGCTTTAGAGAACCTTCAGAAGATATTTGTAAGGTTCTACTTTGTCATTAATGTTCATATCACTGCTTGAAAGACACGCCTTGAGCAACGTCCCTGCTAAAAATACTGAGTTGGCTTATGAAGCTTATGAACAGACAGTAGATGGAATGGTCGAAAGATAAATGAAATGTTTGACTGCGTGTCTCTTTAGCAAGCTTGACTGAACGCCTAAAGTAAGCTCGGCTAGAACTCTGCTGAGGATGTGCATCTTTTGTGCATGTCTAGAGTTAAATCTTCTGAAAGTTGAAGTTTGGCTTCAATTTTTAAACTCAATTCTCTCCCTGCGCCTATTTGCTACCTGCACTCCAGCAGTCAAAGAAAGCAGTAGGTAGTCCACTTTCCCAGCTGGCGTAGTGCCCCTTGGCAGTTGCCATCTTAGGCTGGGGAATGGGAGGAGGAAAGAGAAGTGAATGTGAAAACCAAAGCGTAAAGAGATTGAACAGTTCCAGTCCGAACTGGAGTGACTCAATGAAACAAAACGCATCAGAGCAAAGGGAAGGGAGAATCCGCTGGGTGCTTCAGCCGTTCGGCAGCTTGCTGGAGGGAAAAGGTTGCACACAGTAAGTAGGACCACGTGAAATTGTACAGCTTATGAATCGGAAAACTGGCCACCTCATAGCCTGACCGCTGTCCGGCTTGAGTACCTGTTCACCGTGGATGCTGGCGTACACTTTCCAAAGGTTAATACCTTTCCATGAGGGTAAAAAAAAAAATTAAAAAAAAAAAGTTCCCTCATTCTGTTTTCTAGAAGTTTGCTTAGGCTTTTCCTCTCAGTTGTGTATCTATGATTGGTGGGTTTGTGTTTCATATATAGAGCGGGACAGACTGAATTTCCTTCCCTTCATAACAGATCCGCAGTTTGGCAATTTATTGAGGAGAGAGGAGAGAATTCCAAAGCAGGCAAGATTAATGAGTCAGAGGATTAGTTCAATTAGCTGTGCTGGTTAATCAGGGCTGGAGTGATGGGGAAGACCAGCAGCCCTGACAGCAACACTGGGCAAGCCACTGTTTGCCACAGTCTGGTTTAGGACAGAAACGTAACCTTGGGGTTTTAAATCTATTCCAAAGGATTTTCTCTTCTCCAGGGAAGGCACGGGGGTTTGTTATATGAACAAAGAGCAGGAGGTTCTCACTTTGTGCCCAAGGCGATCTCATTCCGGGGAGAACATCCCTTATTTCACCAACCCCTGGGTTTGGCAGGACTGGCAGAGGTGGTTGCTGCTCTTGTACCTGCTTCGCTTGTAAGAAGCTATTTCAGGTCTTTAGAAATTGCTGCTTTTCCTAAGTAGTATCTCTCATTCTGATGAGGCAGTGGAGATTCTTCCAGATACTCCCCTGCAGTTTATGGCTTTGTCTTTCTGGTGACACTAGCCCAGGGCTGCCTGGCATGCGAACAGGGAGCACAGCAGCTTCTGGTGCTATCGAGTTTAGACACTACTTTATGGAAAGCAGCGGGAGAGACAGCGCCCGGTCCTTGGGACCCAGCCACGCTGTGAAGGCTGTGCACTGAAGTAACTGCTAAAACAGGAGGATAGCTTCTGGCACTACATGATCTGAAAGATTGCTCAGCTGCCTCACATGCGGGACAGCTGGCGGCTTACTGTCCCCTCCACCTTTCAAGGACAGTGTTTCAAGCAGCTTCCAGCACAATGAGAATGGAAGACACATTGAATAATTGTAAGAACATAAACATGAACGTTGCCTACTTTTAGTTTCTCAGGGTCCATCTCCTTAGCCATTTCTTCTTTTCTCATCTCAGCTATTGTTTTGGGGCCCTTCTTGTCCTTGTGAGCATTAAAACCTTGACCGGATAATAGATCTTCAAAGTCTGCAGACACTTTTGGTTTTGCGTCTTGAAAAAACAACGAGATTGGAAGTTGTTATCACAATACAGGTTTATTTAATGCTGCTTTTTACCCAAGCCACTGCCCATGCTTCTCACTCTAACAATTCAGTGCTAATGAATGTGCAGCTGCTCATGAAAGAAGTACAGGCTAATGTTACTTCAAATTATTACCATTGAAACCCATCTGGAATACAGGATTTCCTAAATCGTATGGGGACAGGCCGGGGGAGTTGGCGGGGGAGGGGGGTTCAGCCTGGAGAGGAGAAGGCTCTAAGGAGACCTGAGTGCAGCCTGTCAGTGCTGCAAGGGGCTGTGCGAAAGCCGGGGAG
>NW_010424845.1:6712-12370 GCF_000710305.1 Buceros rhinoceros silvestris
CAGCAGGGGCTGTGGGGACAGGACAAGGGCTGATGGGTTCCACTGACAGAGGGAGATTGAGAGCAGAGAGAAGGGAGAGATTGTTGCTGCTGAGGGTGGTGAGAGCCTGGCCCAGGTCACCCAGAGAGGTTGTGGCTGCCCCATCCCTGGCAGTGCTCAAGGCCAGGCTGGACGGGGCTTGGAGCAACCTGCTCTAGGAAGGTGTCCCTGCCCATGGCAGGGGGTGGAACTGGATGAGCTTTAAGGTCCCTTCCAACCCAACCCATCCTGTGATTCTAAATATTAGCATGCTTTAGAGACTAGGTCAGAAAAACTAGAGCTGAACCTTGTAGATCATCAAACGATCAGCAAGACTTGCTTGCTGAGACCCTAATCCTGTCAAGGTGTTTGAGCATGAAAGCGGCATTAGAAGGAGCCAGCCTTTTGGCTGCTGAACTCTGAAAAGCTTACCAACGTTAGCTGGTCCTTTCCCACGTTCATTTTGTGCTCCTGGCATCGCTGAGAAGCTCACGTTGTAGTTGGGCTTGTTCTGGGGAGAGGCATGAGGCATGCTCGGCTGGACCTTGGGCTGGGCCTGCTGCCAGCCATAGCCAGCTCCTTGCTGCCAACCGCTGCCGCCCATGGGCTGGGGAGAGGGCTTCTGCGGCGAGGGGGGGAATCCTCCACCCATGCCTGTCGGCGTGGTGGGTTTACTGGCAAATGAAGAGCCACCTGCAGAGGGAAAGGAGTGAAGATGGGCGTTAGCAAACAGCATAATGACTTGCCTTCTGAAAAGGGAACATAAACAGAATCCCCCCAGCAGCTGGCTTCTGTTTGCAGCTCTGCCACCAACTTATTTTTGCAATATCAAGCAAAGCCCTTCAACTTTCCCATCCCTGCTCTGTAAGCTGCTAAAAGACAAGACCTGCCTCTGAAGATGGCACAGGAATTGGAGTAGCAGCTCATTGGGGAAACACAGGGAAAGCTACGTGCAGCTAACTTGGGAACCAGAGCTGCTGCGTGTTACGCTGGCAATGTCCAGTGGACGTAGGTTGAAATAGTATCTCCGTATGCTGTGCTGATGTAATACTATCCCACAGAGCACCTCATTACTTGAGGGGATGCTCCTCTGGCTTAGTTTGTGGTGTGAGGTACAGAGCGTTCATGTTTTATTATTGGAGACTGACACCCACGCTCGACATGTCATGGAAACGGGATCAAGAGCTTCTGTCTTAGTCACGAACAACAAAAACTTGGTCAAATATCTGGTGGGTGCCAAACTGTTTGTTTTTAAACTCCATAAGTTTGCTACAGAATACATGTTTTAAAAGCACCGCGATGGCTCTGACACAGGTCTTGGCGTACTTTGTATTTTGCTCCTGCAGAGCAGCCAGTGATCCAGCAGAGGGAACTGGGAAACCTGATTCCAGAACCATGCTGGTGCTGACGCAAAGGAGAAAACAAACACCACGTAAAACCACATCGGCTCTCAAAGAGCAGTGACAAAGGGGAGGAAAAGCTCTTTACCAGAGACATGCTGCGTTTTAAGGAAAACTTAAATAATTCATCAGAACTGCCTTTTTGACACTGGGGTCAAGGGTTTGCTGATCATTTTCCGAGATAAAACAAGGAGCAAACAGCCCTTTTTAGTCAGGTGCAAATGAAAATGAGCTCGGACTCCACCATTAGGCAGTGCTGCAAATTAGAGGCAGATTAGTGAGGTTCCACAGATTTCCTCTCTAAAGGACAAAAATGAGTCCAATCTAGACGGAAACAATTCCTCAAGGATCCCAGAAGCTTTGAAGAGCCAAAGGCTGCTCCCAGGCACTGCTCCAAGCTCTGTAGCAGAAGTTATGCAGCCAGAGTTAAATGCTGAGCGTCCTTAGCCAGAAACTGTTTAGACTTACAAGACAGAGGTTACACGTTGCTACCAGTATAGCCTGCCAAGCTCCCGACGAGCCGACAGCAGGTTTTTTGTTGGAAGATCAATAAAAGGCCATATTTGTGAGAGCTTTCAAGAGAATCAGGCAGAAGGGAAAGCTTGAAAGCAGCACTGGCATGCGGGTAGGTGGGAAGGACCTGCAGAGCTCTTTGTCACATACCAGGCTGTTCATCCTATTTCTCTGAAACAAAGCTGATAATTTATTATTTATTATACAGGCTGCAAACCTGCTAAACTTGCTCCAAGCGTCCCCAGATCAGCAAAGGGATCCAGTGTTTGGGGTTTAGGCTGATGAGTGGGAGTGCTGTGGAGGGATCCTGTAGGACTGGTGGCAGCTGACTTACTTCCCACTCCTAGACCACCTAAAAGGGAAAAAAGAATATTTGTATGTGTGTGTATATATATATATCAAAGAAAAAAGAATGTTAGAAGACTGCTATTAGAATGAAGTGTACTCCTGTCGGGTTCCTAAGCAGTCTCAGCTCAGCATTGGCCCAGACTAGTTGCACACCCACTCACAGCTAGGCTCAGCAACAATAACGTTCCCTAGGCTGGCTGCGGTGACAGTGTCATTATGACAGATGGATATATTTTAAGAACTAGAAGCCTTCAGGAAGCAACTTCTGGTAGGACACACATAACTCTCCAAGATCAGAAAGAACTGTGCTGTTATTTAGTGGCATCCCAGAAACACATAGCACTGCCCAGGTCCTTCTCATGGCTCTGCGCTGGAAAGAAGCACAACTATGCACCCCCTCACAAAGCTCCTGGCTGGCTGCAGGCCCTGGTGTCTTGAGGAAAGAAACCCAGATTTTTTTGAGCAGGAAGAGTTTGGCAGTCTGCAGCCAGATCCTCACCTGGGTGATGGAGAGCAGGACAACAGGCACAGTGTACCTGTACCTGCAGTTCAGACGAGACTAACTAAAGTCCTGGTTGAAGTGTAGTTTTATTAGTCAAAGTGCCAAGCAGCAGGAAGAGGGAACCAGCAGTCACCGGGAGCATTGTCCTTCTCCCTCTCCTTCCCTTCTCAGGGCTCCTAGGGGATTTTTTTGTTAAATGTTCTGAATTTTTACGATACATACCTGGTTTGTTGGGCCAGTCCCAACTGCTGGAAACATCTGGTTTTATGGAAACCGTTGGTGTGCTGGAAGCTAAACAGAATGATTATGTGTAAATATCTCAAAAGTAGAACAGCAAAACAAACATAATCCAGCATCTATGAAGAGCAGGGGGCAAGGAGCAGTAGCATTGGGTCCATCTACCATTTGCTAATCAAAAGTGAACTTCTCCCCCACAATGGACACACAAATTTAATGGGCTTTTTTTCTGTTCTCATACTAGACAGAGGTGAGTGGGGAGGACAGAGATTTACAGTGTCCATTTTATGGTCACTTTCATCAGAGGCTTTATATGCTTACTCATAAAAACCTCACCACCAGAATAACACATGAGGTTTGTCTTCCTGAATGCATCTCAACCCAAGAAAATATTCTACATGCAAAAGGCAAGGATGGAGAAAACAAACAAAGCAAAGCAGCCTGCACAGACAGAAACCAGAAAGAACACACGCAGTCCTTCCTTTAACCCTGTCACAAACGAGGTCTGCATGTCTGTGCAGCTCACCCTGCCAGCATTTCAGACACTAGCACCGCAATTTAATATCTCATCATGCTGGGATACCAGTTAAATTCTTTTCATGAGTGCAGCCAGCTCCAAGTGTGACCCGACCGTCTCATTCACAGAGTTAATATCCCATACCCCAGTCTGGCAAAGCAAGGGCGTGAGCAGTGCCAGCTGCACACTGCTTCCCTCCTTTGTCGTTTCAGCTTTCCAGGGCGACTGTTGCACCCAAGGGATGTGTGTTAGATGATCAGACACAATGGAATTTGTATCTGAATGGGTTTCAGAGAAGGCTACAGTACTAAATTTTGGCATGGGAGGAGAAGGGGACAACTAAGGAATGTTTCAAACAAACAGAATAAAAAAATCTAATGAAGAACAACCACCAAAAAATCCTTCTTTTCAAATAAGAGTCAAATCCAGCTGTGAATTCGGCCGGGGTTACGATGAGAACTAAAGAAAGCAGAGGCCTATAACTAAAATCACCAAAATACGTGTGTTTTCTCTAGCAGGCTTAATATGCTGTGCTCTATTTAGCTCAATTAATGACAGTTTGGTCCAAACGAGACCTCATAACCACAGGAACAGGCAGGCAGACAGCCTTCATGGTCCCTCTTTTCATGTGTACAAATAGCTTATTAATTAAGTGTAAGATTTGAGCAAAACTAGTTCATCCTACCACACTTCAAATTACGAATATGCTTTAAAAAATCTCTTTCCTGTTTAGTGGGGTTTCTGTGGTTAGAGTCATTTTATGGCAAGCACCAGTTTGGACTTAATGGCTCCATCACTGTTTAAAAGCAGCGTTTCACATTTACTTAAATACCCTAGAAGAGCCTCACTTCCTCACCCATGTGAAAGGGATCGCTGTGCACCGTTGGTGAAGGACTTCTTGTTGCTTGAAGGAAAGGATCACCAGGGACAGCTGATGAACCAAGAAAGGAACCCAGGAGGTCTGGACCGGTTTGCTTAGGGCTACTTCCAAATGGATCAAAGGCAGCAGCTGTAAAAACATGTTTGACAAAACTAATTCATTATCTCATACAATTAAAGTGCTTCAGGGAAAAGACACTGATGTGTGCAGGAGAAAACCTAATACCTGCAGGTACCAAATAGGAGACAGTGTGTGACTGGGAGAGCAACTGGGAAGTATCAGTACGTGAGCCAAATGCGAGGGGACCTAGAGAGTCGGATGATTTTAGGCTGTCAGCTGGTACATGTCGAGGGTAAGAGGACTGTCCATGCAAAATAGCTTTGGAAAACAACTGGCACCTTTCCTACACAGCATGCCTTGTTAGAAAAACTCCGTTCACTCTTAACTCTGGTTTTGATTGATTTGTTTAGTCTACTGTCTTTCATGTAGAAAGCCCAACAAGCCCACCAAACCCCTAGGAAGTCACTCGAGGTCTTCCTTGCCAACAAGGTTAAGGTAAAGAGGATCCTGAACAGAGATGCAATATATACCACTGTAAGGAAGATACGATCCTGAGGAGCTATGCCTGTTTTATGTGTTTATGATGGTACTCATTACTTAGGTTACTCATTGCTTGGGATACTTAATAAATCACTAGTCTTCACATTCTTATTAGCTCTTATTGTTGCTTTTCTGGCTCGGGACAGTTTAGCTGTGTGATACTTTTCCTTTCCCTTTCAAGCACCAATGTGGCTCTGAAAAGCTTGACAGTAATATCCAGGAATCTTCTCTGGCGCTGCTGCTGCACCTCTGCTTTGTGAGATGCATGTCTGCACAACCTTCCCACTGCCAGGCCAAAGCTCTCAGGCATGCAACAGCTACAGCAAACTGAACCTTCTCCGTACACAAGTGGCCAAATTTCTTCCACTGAGGACCTGTATACTGCTCCCCTCTCCTGCCTCCAGTCCTCAGCCTCCAACTCTTCCCTTTCTTTGCAAGTCTCAGTACGAACAGATTGTATCTGTAGGATAGTGTTAAATCAGCACAGCCTAGAGCAGAGAAGGCTTTGGGGAGACCTGAGTGCGGCCTGTCAGTGCTGCAAGGGGCTGTGCGAAAGCTGGGGAGGGGCTGTTCAGCAGAGGCTGTGGGGACAGGACAAGGGCTGATGGTTCCACTGACAGAGGGAGATTGAGAGCAGAGAGAA
>NW_010424845.1:12392-18141 GCF_000710305.1 Buceros rhinoceros silvestris
GCAGGAGCTGTGGGGACAGGACAAGGGCTGATGGTTCCACTGACAGAGGGAGATTGAGAGCAGAGAGAAGGGAGAGATTGTTGCTGCTGAGGGTGGTGAGAGCCTGGCCCAGGTTGCCCCAGCAGGTGGCAGAAGCCCCATCGCTGGCCCCATGGCAGGTCAGGTTGGCCCTTGGGGCTCTGAGCACCCTGCTCTGGGTGCAGATGTCCCTGCTCCCTGCAGGGGGTTGCACTGGGGGAGCTGTGAAGCTTCAACCCAAACCAGCCCTGTGGTTCTATAACTGCTCCCTTCCCTTTCACTTTGAAAAAACACATGGGCAAATCTGGTGTTTGAGTGTACTAGAAGACAAACATCCCCAACCTACAGGTTTTTTTATTCTAGCAAAGAAAGGAGGACTCAAGAAGAGCCCTCAGAAACTGGCTGCATGGCCATCCTGTGCTGGGTGCTACCAGGATGAAAAACTACTATTTCTGTACAAGAAAGTTGGCAGGTGTTGCAAACGCTTTAAGTTATTAGTTGCTGAGAAGAAGTAAAGTAAGCACACCATGCTCTTTGGATCAGGTACGTGTCAACAACATCAGCTCTTGAAATGTAACGTAAAGGGTTCGGCCAACCCAAACACGGGGAGGCCGTGCAGCTCAGTGCGGCGCAGAGACCTGCTGCCAGATCCAGCCACTTGTTTGCATTTTGCCTTTGTCTATTCCAGAGACCCTCGGTGAGTCTGAGCAACTCAGACTGGGCTCTTAACTGTGCTTTTCACTTGATCTCCTCTGTTCACTCAACTCTCCAGAAGATCCTTTTTCTAATACCCATTCAACCACTCCCTCTGCCAGCCTGATCTCAATCCGCCATTGAAGAAACAAAACATCGTCCCACACTGCCTATCTTGTCTGCAGAAGAATCAGAAACAGCACAACTGTGTAGCCATATTTCACAGTCCAGGATCAGCATCGCAGCTCCAAACCCCCTGAAGTTAAAAGAGAAATTAAATTTGAACTGCTATGGGGCTACCCAAATCTGAGAGGGTTTTTTTTTAATTAATACATATTCTCCTCACATGCATTGTGAGACATATAGTAAGAGCAAAACTGATGATCTCCAGTGGCTGTCAGTGTAAGGAGCCACCCAAACCCTTGGGTGAGCTCCGGTAGAGACTTTAGGGAACAAACTACTTAATGTGGTGTGTGTTCTTGACTGTGAAGCTGCACCAATGCCTGTCTCAGAGTAGAGGAGCTGGTTGGCCTCTTGGGACCCCTCGTAGCTCTGAGTTTTCATGAAACTCAGAAGAATCCAACAACCCAGAGCAGATCACCCAGGCAGAATTCTCACAGCCTGTGCCTTAAGTCACACACTAGGCATGGCCACTATTACCTTCTCCTACCCTCGGGGATGGGGATGGGGATGCCGAAGCTGCAGAACGCCGAGGAGTTGACTGCACAGATCCAGGTCCCCCCACATGGAAGACCTCCTCAGCAGCGGGTTGTCCACTTTGACTCTGGGAACCTGTCCCACCAACCCCAAACAAATCATTCAGCAAGTCTGAGTTAGAGGGGGCAGCAGTGGGCTGCGAGGGAAAACTCTTGCTCATAGGGCTACCATCCAGGCCCAGCAGGTCCACGTCTTCAGGTGGAGGTGGGGCAGGAGGCTCTTGCTGCTTTTTGCTGTGTTTTGGTGTCCCATGAGGCTTGTCACCACTGGCATTACTGTGCTGACTGGAAAGGGACAAGAGTTCGTCATCTGACTGTTCGCTTTCCTCATGCACCAACGCTGCTCGATCCTCTGAGGTGGGGTGAGAGCTACTTTTGTCAGATTTCTGATCTAAATGATGATTAAAAATAAAATGAGGTAGCTGTTAGTTTCATCATCACAAAGGTCCCATCAAAATCAGCTTACAAGCAGAAGAAAAAGCTACTGAGAATATCACAAAGACTTAAAAGTCTTTGCTGGTCTGAATTGTAGGGAGACAGCTTTATGGAGATGGAGGTTCATTGACTCTCCTTAAGCCTGACGAGTCAGCAAGTGTAACACCCAGAGACACAACGAATGAGTTTCTGGGTCAGGACCAAGCATCCAAGATGGTCTCCAGCCTCCCTTAGCCAAAACACGGCTCATGGGAAAGGAGTCGTGACATCAACCACCCTTCTAGCAGTACCCACAAGGATCTCTTACACCAAGTTCCTTCCCAGTGCTGCACTTGGCCACGCTGTGAGATTTTCAAGGTGTTCAGCATTATGAGATGGCCTCTCAGACAAACACTCTCTGTGCTACATCCTCATGGCACCATCTCTAAAGTGCAACATGAGGAAAGAGCAGCTTAAATTTGATTTTAGCATCAAAGAGGCCTCAGTCAAAGCTTTACACTAGAATGATGTCAATAATTGTGATATTCAGCACAAGCAGCAATGACTGAAGAGGAGGTTGTGGGGAAATTAATTCCCACTGGTTGCAACATAAGGGTGTGACCAGCAATACACTGTGATCTAATGGGAAAGACACGTTACAATCAGATCCCTCAGCCTGACCCTCTGCTCCAGTGAGGCCAGAAAAAACAGTTGTTTGTCTTGTCCAAAGCAGATGTTCCTAGGCAGACCCAGGCTGCATACCTTGCCAGCTGAGAGATGAGAAGAATGCGCTCTGCCCGACATTTCTGATGTTATCCTGGGGCGAATCGGTGGGAGCTCTACCTGCAGCACAGAGCACCAAAGAAAGAAAATCCAGCGAAACAAAGTCTGGCAGGCAGGTAAGCACGTCCACTGGACAAATCCTTCCAGCTCTTACCTGCCAAAGCAAGAGTGTCCTGATGCTCCTGGTGAGAGGAGAAGAGAATGGTTGGATTGATGTCTTTTGTCGTGAAGTTCTCCCACGGGGGAGTTAATTCGGTTTGTCGATCAGTGGATTGTATTTCGATGTCCAGTATAACATGAAAGAGCTGGGGGTATTTGTCTGGAGAGTCACAGGCATCCAGTTCAGGCCTAAATGGGGACAAGAGCTGCCCAGTTAAAGAGGATATTTCTGCTAAGCTGTATGAAGGCTTTCAACATTTGCACACACCCACGGTGTTCACTTTTCACCTGTGAATATTCTCCTTCAGCCTTCAAAAGGCTTTTATGTTTCAGGTTTGATTAACGTTCAGCTTAAAATACTCACTTGGTGAATTTCAGTGTGGTTGTTCCCAGGGCTATGAAGCCAGTGTGAAACTGAATTTGGAATATTTGTGTGTTGGTCATCTGAAAAAAAAACCAAACAAACAACCACAGAGCAAGTGCTTAAATTCGTTAAATGAAAGTATTTGTTTATAGCACATGCAGACAGTTAGTTAAATCTGCCTTACTGCTCCTTACTACACAGACTAACCGTAAGTACTATCTAAGCTAACTCGTTCAGCTCATTCGACAGAAAGCAGAGCTTTTCTTTCTCAAACCCAAACATTTCCAGCTGCTGCCTCCATACAGCAAAGTGCCTTCACAGCGTTCAGGAATCTGGCTTCTTTCCCTGCTTGTCTTTATTTCTGGCATCTACTTGACACTTTAGCAGTTAAAGAAAACCAGTATCTGCTCCAGTGAATACATTGGAGCAGCAGATTTGTCCCCCTGGAAAATCTAAGACCATTTCACTTGCAGTAGAGGCTTGGTAAAGTGCCATCTATACAGCAAACTGCACCAGTAACAACTTAAGAAGAGAAAACCATTAACTGGTCACTCTGTGACTTGAATATTAAGGTTTCAAACATATCATCAGGTAAATTATCAAGTATCAGTGGATAGAGTGACTGTTTGAGGATGCAGCCACCACACCCAGCTGGTTGTGGCTGACCGGCCCCACAGCACCCATCTGCAGGGAGCGAATGGGGTGGTACAGATGGGGCAAAACTTGGTTCTCCCCTCACTTTTTGTGCTTTCAGTCACTACAATTTGAACAGGTTCTTTCACCGAGCGAGCCCATTAACCCTCATCGCTACAGAGGTTAACGGAGCACTTGGCCCTGCTCAAATTTCTATGATGTCAACTGCCAAGTAAGGGAGCTCCCATCACAAGGCCATGTGCATTCATAGACCCCATATTTGGCCACCTCTTAGTTAGCTCCATTGCCTCTACCGTGCAGAAGGTGTTAAACAAACTCCTACTTTTGCTTGAAGGCGTCCCCCAATGGTTGATCTCATATGGTAGACAGAAACAACCACATCTCCATGGACTGTAGCTCCCAGTGGAATTAGGACTTTCCCTTCCTGCACACGGTATTCTCTTTGAGGGGAAGAGAAGGAAACCCACAGTTAAGCTCCCTGGCACCATTCCATTACCACCCATCAACCAAAGCCATCATCCCGTTCAGGTCAAGCAAACAGAAGATGCATCCAGTACTTTGCTTAGCGTTGGGCTTAGTTGAAATGAAAACATTTCACGGGGGAAACCAGCACGGCGCTGAACTGTGTTTGTGGAGGTATCCCACCGCCTGACAACCCCAGCTTCCCTCTGGTGGTTCATTTCAACACTAGGCACTAACTTCCCATTCCTAAATGCCCCCCATCTTTTACCAGGCAGCCTGTCAACGACCGCAGCACAGGTACCGGACATGGGACAGCAGGACAAAAGCCTCCTTGCATTAAGCTCTTTAGGATGGTAGGAGATCACAGCAACTCACTTCATTCTTTCATACTCCTGGGAAGTGGTGAGGATTCTGGTTTCTCCACTGAGAATGTCACAGAAGGGCCGGCAGCCATTTCGTTGCTTGTTGAAACAGGGGACTGGGCTGAGGGTGACTGACTTGATGGTGAGTGGTTTGCAGTGAGGAATGACAGGCTTGTCTGCTATTAGATCACAAATGTATCCTATGTATCTGCAGAGAGAGAAAGCCAGTACTGAAATCCACATCCTAGGACACCAATTTTCATTCTGTACTTGAAGTCTACCTTGAAATCCAGTGATAGTGTGAGTCCATCCCAGTTACAGACTGGAGTTCCCATGTTCTCCAGCATCCTTGCAGCTGGCACAAAATCTACACTTCTATTTCTGTTTAATTACAAGAACTGGACCTTGAGAGGAAGGGAGCTGGCCTTTAGCTCTCAGCTGAAGATCATTTCTGCTCACCTTTGAGGAGAAAAGGTGCTGCGCAATGGTTTTTCAGGCTTACCAGTAACAGATGAATGACTTTGTTAGTCAGACACTGAAGGATCATTATTAATACATAACACTACATCTGTGGTTCACTGCAACAGGCAGTTTTTCCTCTGCTAAATGGAAATTGTAAAAAAAAATTGAGAGTGCAAACTCCTGTAAGGATGAAGCTGGTGCAGGGAGAGGGGCTCACCCAGGCCCTGTTGACTAGAGGTTTCTGAGGTCAGCATTCCTGAACTAGTGAGCAAAGCTACCGTAACAGTCAATTTTGTCCCTCCATTGTTCCATCAGTGTGGGTAAAATGGAAGTGGCCGTAAACATCAGTTAGGACCCGTCCAAGCCGAGTGCCATGGCTGATGCACGTGTACTGCTTGGGCGGTTTTTAGCATGAGGGGTTTAGCTTGCTTGCGTAGCGTTTAGCCAGGATACTCTACCTCCTGTGAGATGGCCATAGTACGATTCCAGGTCTCTTTGTGTTCAACAGCTGCATAGCAGGGCCTGGATTAGAGAAGAGGTGACAGAAACAGAACATCGCACTGACCAGAACTGCTGAGGCTGCACGGCCGTCCTGCCAAGGAAAGGGGTGGGGAGAGAAAAATGTGTGTCAGAAACAGCCTTTAAATTTCAGCAGAACACTC
>NW_010424845.1:18268-20393 GCF_000710305.1 Buceros rhinoceros silvestris
TCTTCCTTAAGTCACATAAAATAACTTCTCCAGAAAGACTAGGGTTGAGACCGCAAGATGATGAGGAACTTTCAGTCCTGTGTCAGTCATTTCATACCTAGGACTTTGGTGAAGCAGCACTGGCCTGGATGAGAGCTAAGAGAATATCCAGTAAGCAGCCAAAGCTGAGCATGGTATAAGCTTGTTTTGAAAGCCCAGAAGTACATTTTTTCTACAGGTGTTGGTGTTCCATGGCTGCTGTAATATTATAATTATTTCAAACATGGGTCTGGAACTGACCACAAGGGTCAGAGTACACCTGTCCCCCAGCTGCAGGCAGTCGTCAAATAGAAATTTAACCTAGAAGAGTTCACAAACAAAAAAAAAAATCCATCCCAAGGCTCCCTCACCCAAACACAGCCCTCAGCCTACAGATTGCTCCTGAACAAGTCTATGTTTTTCTTTAGGGTGGTTATGGGGAAAAGTATATTTACTGAGTTAGACTGATAGACCAAAAATACAGAAAGAGCAGAAGAGAATCAAGGAATCCCAGGGCCCCAGGTCCCCGCTATGCCCAGGAATATATGAGGTGATGAGCCACATGGACCACACCCCAGCCCTGGAGAGCCCAACAAAAAGAAAAAGCCTTTCCGCCAGACCCCAGGCCTGATGCCTGCTTAGTTCTGGACACAAATTCATGGCATAGCGATGGTTCTGAGAACCTGCTCAGTCCTACCAGAGCACCCTGCCACCCAGCTCATCTAAAGGAGGCTGAGGGGAGACGTTATTGCTCCCTGACACAAGGTTGGAGTGAGGTGGGGATCAGTCTCTGCTCCCGAGGAACAAGCGACAGGATGAGAGGAACCGGCCTCCAGTTGCACCAGGGGAGGTTGAGGTTGTCCCTGAGGAGCCATTTGTGTCCCGTTGGGGTTGTGCAGGCGTGTCGCAGGCTGCCCAGGGCAGTGGTGGAGCCCCCATGCCTGGAGGGGTGTCACAGCCATGTGCAGGTGGGCTATGGGAATGGTTAACTTGGTTGGCTAGATGATCTTAAAGGTCTCTTCCAACCTAAATGAGTCTGTGATTCAGAGATCTCCCACTTGTCAGAGGAGACAGAAGATCCCAGAACTCAAGACTCATTTATGAGGAAGACATGGGAAACCTACTGCCCAACCAGGCAGGCAGTCACCGTCACCCTCAAATCCAAAACATGGGTTAGAGTTATACAGGCTCCTTGCAATTACTTATTTTGGGCATTTTTTTAGTCACTCCAGCCGTGCAGCAGGATTGGCCGTACCAGAGCTGACCCAGACCCCAGTAACCCGCTGAGCCTGAGCACATGCTGGAGGTTGATACGCTTTTTTAAGGTTTAGCTCCTGCCAGTTGCTGCTGAAAAGATCTCTCAGGTCCACATGAACTAAGTGGGCTCCTGCAGACCTCGTAGGAAGTGTTGAAAGGGCCTCCCTGCCCTTCACATGGTACTCATTGCTCAAAGGACAGTGAAGGAGTCTGACTCTTGAGCTAGTTTTCCAGGACTGGAGACATCAAGTGCATCTTCGTCTCTGTTTGAGTTGCATCTGTATCCCGTAGCCACTGGCTGTGCTACACAGGGCAGAAATGCCAGACGCGTGTGTAAAGTCTGTGCAGCTTGGGATCAGTCATTTCCTCCGTTCCTTCCAGTTGAAGCTGATCAGGGCTGGCAGTCTCCCGGGTTTAATTTAGGCTCCAGGAGCAAAACAGAACTCTTTTTTGGGCTTTACTGACAATATTGAAGGTTTTGTGGGGTAAATGACAAGTTAGTCATACAGAATAGCACCACTCTCATGCACCCATC
This sequence comes from Buceros rhinoceros silvestris, assembly GCF_000710305.1. NCBI lineage: Eukaryota > Metazoa > Chordata > Aves > Bucerotiformes > Bucerotidae > Buceros > Buceros rhinoceros. The sequence continues at coordinate 20,079 of NW_010424845.1, forward strand.
TACATCCCAGCAACCTTTTCAGCTGTGGTCCACTGAGGAACAAAAGGCAACTGGACTTCTTCAGCCAGGCCCGACAAGAGACTTTAGCAACCCGAGTTTCACGGTTTGACAGAATTCCCAGCTATGTGTTTTCTTCCCAGCTTCCATCAGTAACCTTCAGCCTAGAGGCTGCATTTTGTCCTGTGACTACTTACAATAAAATGCAAAGCCAAAGCAGGCTGACAGCTCTTATGGTCGATTTTTGGGTGAAGTTCAAACCTTTTTGCTACTGGTCACCTCTCATAGGTCACTGCTAGAGCAACTGGGAACTCTTGG
>NW_010424845.1:20481-30734 GCF_000710305.1 Buceros rhinoceros silvestris
CTTTCCTGCCTCTCGTGCAGTGTTAGGTCTTCCAGCTTAGCCATGCAGCTGCACGTGGCTGATGATGTCCCTTCCTACGGGGTCCGCTTTATTATGCTTCCTTTTCTTTCAGAAATCATCACCATCCTCATACACAGATTTCAGATACACAACATGCAATAGGAGCTATGGCTCACAAGTCTAAAAATGGGGTGGCTTCTGGTGCACTTACCATGCAGTGGATGACACACACATTTTTGGGGTTCTGCTGTAGCCAGTTGTGCATGTTCTTACAGACAGCGTAGAGGTTGTGCAGGCTGGGGGCTTGTCGTACTGGCCAGCTGCATTCGGATACCTACAGGAAAGGCACGATGAACAAAAGCCAGTGTCATAAAAGCATTAAGCAAGATGTGCTTGTACAAACACTTTCTGCCAAGAAACACACTTCTCTTTTACAACCTAGAATGATGTGCTTCAAACCTACTCCATCTCTTCTCATGCACAATTCTGCTCCGTGACTTTCATGAATTACGAGGAGACAAACAGAACGCAATTCTCGATTAAATAATATGATGTTGATGTATTGTCACTGAGTACACATTTGTGAAAATGTACGTTCCAAGTCCGGTTATCTCGAGTAGCCTTTCATAGTGCTCCAGCCTCACTGCAGCTCATCGACGTCTGCTGTACCTAAAGGCTTTGTACAACTTGTCCCTAAAAGCAACAGCTCTGCTTTTCAAAGGGCACGGAGCATCTGTTGCTCTCAGTTGGTTTGGGTCACAGGATTTTTCGAGCCCTGTTTGACAGATACTAGACTGATGAAAGGGAAACTTCTGTTAAAAAAAAATCGTATCTGAATAAGTATAGTTAAGATATGAGCCAGAAAAAGGAATGACTTTTTAGAGCTGAAAAAACCCACAAATCCCAATGCACGTCTAGTTACTATTCATCAAATACTAGTTCTGAGTCATAACACTTATCTCAGGAACAGTCTCGCAGCCTCAAACAGCACATCAAATAGCCTTCTACAGACGTCTCCGTTTCATCTGGTTTTAATTGAAAGATGTTTTGTAAAAGGCATTTCTGGCGAGAAGAAATTTAAAAGAGAAATGTCATGAGGCTTGTCCTCAAAGAATTGGTTGACATTTGGATCCTGCTTAATGAGAACCAGGGGCAGGAAGGAGATGGTTTGCCCAGATGCTCTTAAATGGCCATACAATTTCCACACGTGCCTGGTTCATCTCTCCGAGGAAGGAACTTTCATAAAACCTGCAATAAGGTTGTCTCTTACATACACCTGCACAACATCTTACAGCAGAAGCAGGAATCCCAACTCAAACTGGAGATTTACCAAGCTGTGTTTTCTCTCAAACACCGGCTCCAGTGACACCCACAGGATACAGGGATGGAGCAGGCAGCCCTGCCTGACCTGGTGCACTCTTCCTCCTGCCAGCCTCTCTGAGCTGGCAGACTGCTGCTGAATATCTGAGAGATTTCTTTTGTACCTAATACCTAATTAGATATTTGTCTAATCACTTTTTAGATTTCATGGAAGTTTTTGGTCTCCACAATATCCCAAAATTCAGCAGTGCACTTGGTGAGCAGGAGCAGGTTTGCATTGTAGAAGCTCCCCAACAAGGCAAACCACGCTCAAGGGTTGGAAGGCAGTCAATGACCATTCGCCATTTATACCCTCTCTACAGCATTATCCTCATCCCCCATCTTCTCCTCTTTTGAGAGCTGTGGTTTATTTCATTCCTTCTGTTCTAGACATTTGATTTTTCCCTTGCTTATCCCTTTGCTGTGCATTTCCAGGAAGGGACAAGAGGGCACAAAACACCCAAAGGTTCACTACTCAGCAACCCCCAGTGTAGGAACAGCCAACATTAACTTTCTGTTCCAAAGACCTGATCTGGGTGTGAACTGCTCCAGTCATGGGACCATTGTAAAATGTGAATTACAGGGTGATCATAAACATTTATTCTATTATTTAATAAAGCCAAAGTGCTGATGCCATAAATGATATTAAATGATATTATCATGCCAATTATCTCATTATTTTGTATCAAGCAAAAGTCCTCTCCTCCCAACCCCTGCTACTTTTGCAGCAGGGTTCTGGAGGCACAAGACCCACTTGCAGTTAGGCCACGAAAACACACTTTGGATTCCAAGAGGCTGATAGAATTGATATGACCAGTGACCCTTTTGCTGACGATCTTCTGAACAGGCCTCACGACAACGCACTGTCAAACATCTGGAAAAGCCATTAGCACGTATCGAGTAAATAATACAAATTTCCCGACAGTCCATAATTATATATTTACTTTGTCTCTAATTACACATCTGCCTTCTGGTTCACAATTAGGAAATTAAATACACGCTATGTAACGTATCATTTATGTCAAACAGAACCTCAAGAAGGACAACCTTACAGAAGAGTACCAGGAATTCTTCTAGAGCTTTGGCAATAAGCAGCCAGCACCCGTTTTACTTTAGCACTAGAGCAGCAACAGCCAAGAGCATGACCCATCAGGGTCTCTGACGTTTGGGGTTCTTGTTTAACGCTATATTTGAGTTTTCAAACTGCGCACACTTCCTCGAGCAGCCGTGAGCTGTCCTTTTCTGCAGGGGAGGCGAGACAAGGCAGGGAGGAGATCAGAGCACAACCAGATCTGAGCACAAGTTTTTAGTGTTCCAAGTCCCCTCTTCTCCTCAATAGACTGGGCACGTGGGGCTTCATGCCCCACACAGCCACGTCAGGGTGGGAAAATGGCCCTGCGGGACTTTAACTGTCTTCTCCTTGCTGTGCCACTACACAGCAAAGTGAACTACTTTGATCTTAGGGAAAAAAAGTTTTAAAGAAAATTGGAATTAAAAAGCCTTTCACTTCAAAGAGCAAGTATGAGCCTTAAAACTTCACCTCATCTGGGATCCTCACCCAGAAAATAGTGCGATTTCACCGCCTTGATAGCCCACTAGCATTTTTTCCGATATATATGATGTTCAACCTCATATTTATAATTGTTTCACATTTCAGCTGACCTCGTGCATCGTGTTAGACACGTTTCATTTTCCTGAAGAGTACTTGCGGTCAGTATTTCCCAGCCCATCACCTGAAATTACAATATTTTATTGAAGGTGAATCTTTTTCTCCCTGTGTGTGTCAAGGCAGTAGCTCACAAAGCACCTATTCATGCTTCAAGAGCAACATACAAAGTCACCTGTTAAGCTGCTGGGTAGGGTAGGAGATAAAGCACAGGGGTGGAGCAGTTATGGCCAGGTCAAGCAATAAACTGATGGATATGTAGTGCTGGGCTTTCAAAACATCTGCCTTTCTCCTCCCACCAACAGCAAGAGTGATGCACCAGAACCAAGCGAGACTGACGATTCAGAGCCCTTGATATCTTTTAATTAGTCTTTCGCATTCATTTACTCTTATTTGAAGTCATGGTTGGTTACTCATTGCCACCAAGAAATGTGCACCAAGTGTGAGTGAGTGGTTTCTGGTGATTGGAGCAATTGCTGAAGAGAGATTCAGCTATACTTCAAATTAAAATGAAATGAGGTTTGAGCAGCACGAAACTCGCTTACCCTAACCAAGGGTTAAGCCTGGCAACTCTTGTTGCCTTTTTCATTGAAGGCAACAGAAAATAAGACATTTATTTAAAAAAATCATGAAATAAAATCATCGCTCCCTTGTGGGAGAGGAAGAGAACAGGAAGTTTTCTGGAAGATTAGATCTAATCTTGCATTTCAACAGCAGTATTTCATAGAGATTTCCTCTAACAGCCATTAATGAACCAGAGCCTTGCAATGCTCCCGTACGCTGCTCTGGTTTTAGAGGAGGAAACTGGGGCAGAGAGTGGAGGTGAGTTTTTAAAGTCACACGCTAGTGGAAAAGCCAAAAGACCCCTTAGATCCAGTTTCCAATCCTGTGCTTTGCCTGCTGAGGGCTCCTGCTTGATTAAAGCACAACTGAAGGGTTGTTCAACATGAAAATAATCTCCCTTCTTCTATTGGTAATTTCTTTCAAGGCACTTTCATTTTACTCCTTATTTCTCTGCCGCAGCTTCTGACAGCTTTGTAGAAGGCAAGAGCGGCACAGGCTCAACTTGGTGCAATGCTACGTACTCTCACAGGCTCCTAACACAGCATTACGCCCTGAACTTTCCAGCTTTTTAATCCTCGCGGTCTCGAGCATCAGCTAAAACCCAGAAACAACCACAGCAGCTTAGAAACACCTGTAATTCCTTTTTCAGCTTCTTACATTCTGCCACGCTCAGGATAGACAGAAACAGGACCTGGTGCCCCTTTTCCTAAGGAGTTTCACCCCCTGCTCTCGTTAACCACTCAGGGGACACTCACCCGGTTGTGAAACTTGGCACTGCGATAATACTTGGGTGACAAGTTGAAGACGGTGTAGTGGTCAGGATGTCTGGAATCCAAAAACGTCCGTACATCTTCAATGTGGTTCCTGAATCCCAGCTCGACGCCTTCAGCCGGAAAAGACATCACTAGAACAGAAGAAGAAGCCGGGCTGAGTGTGCACCAGAATGTGTTGATGGATTTCTGAACCCTGGGGTACTACAAGGTGTATTTTTCTGGTAAGCAGCACTTACCTATGATCCTTGAGGTAATGTATGAAATATCTAGCTCTCCCTTGGTGTAACTAGAAGAAGACAAAGCAGGAGACAGATATTATGCACGCGTTTACAGAAGACAGCTCATTACAGGAACCAGGAGAAGGCTGTTTCCCCTCAAAGATCTTCTGACACAAGGGAAGAATGATCTTAAAACCAATTCTTTGTGCTTTATCGTTACACCTTAAGGAAAGGCTACAAATAGCTTCCTGCAGACAGTGACCCAGCCTTCCCTTCCACATATGCAATTAACTGGATGCAGAAGCTTGCAAAAAAGGTCCCTTTTCCCTTTTGTCATTAATTTTCAGTGCCAGTTTTCAGGGGAAATCTCTTGCAGTTTGCCCCTTTGCGGATCCCTCAGAGCCTCTGAAGTCTTGCCTGCATTAAGTTTCTTTAATTTACCATAGCCCCGTATTGCTCAGAGCGCCAAGCACAGGGGACAACACCAGCAGAGGTAACCAAAGCGAAGTCACCTCAGCTCCTTCTTTAACTAAGAAAGTCCCTGTAGATAGGGGAACAGTTACATCAGCAAGAAGAGTCTCCTTGCACAGCAAAGGGAGGCCATAGGGCATGAGCCCATTTCCAGTGACAAAACATTCAAGTGGTGGTTCAGTAAAGGTCCTCACAGGGGTCAGTGAAGGAATCGGAGAACAAGTGCTCCACTTCCACTGGGGGGTGAGGGAGGTGGGGCTTTTCCAGATTTCAGGGTGCTGATGCTCACTTACTGTGAAGCTTGGACTTTTTACTTTGGTTTTCCTGCTTCCTTAAGGCCAAATACCAATTATGAGACCAAATCAAAAGAAGTCTCTTGTGATTTTCCCCTCCTTCCTTCATTAGGTTAGCTGGAAGCTGTGCCGTGCTGGTTAAGATGGCAGCTCAGACCGGCACTTTGCAGCCAGTGATTTTACCCGCGTTAGGCAGTTTCAGCTGTACTGTACCTGGCAACAGACTGCATGACCTTTGAAGATGTATCTTTCAGGGTATCCTTCAGGTTATCCTTCAAATTGCTGAAGAGTCTCCCTGCTCCTCCTTTCACCATATCTAGCAAGCCTCCCCCATAGCTGGATTCCATGTCTGGTGATGAGGCACCTTCAAGTACAACAAAACCAAAGCCGACATCACTTCTTTGGAACAAATCCACCGACCCAACAACCCTCCTGCTCTATTCAGACCAAACGTATTCACGCGCGCTGCTACATGTCAAGTGCAGGGCAAAAGTAGTTCTGAAGTCAGGATTTCCCAGACAATGGAGAGCGCATTTTTGCCAGCTGGGCTCAGAAACCTTCACCCACTCTCAGCGTTGTATGTAAGTTATATGTAAGCGGACAACCACCATACAAGCTCCCTCACCTCTCAACCCAACCCAAAGCAAGACCAGCCTTTCAGCACACAGCTAATTTGTGTATCATAACCAGGGTCAAATCAACAGTCACCTCCACGGGGGTAAGGAGGCAGCACTAGTATATACAACAGCTCTTCTCACTGTCACGGCCACCAGATTGACGACAGCTAGATGGCTGAAGGTTGTCTTCTGACTATCCATTTCTCTGGAAAGTTCAGGAGTTAAACTTTCCAGCCAAGAATGAGAACCTTTTGGGGTATTTGTATGTTTGCAGCCTGAGAACAGGACACAGCAAATTGCTCAGGCAAGAGCAGGGCTGACCTCCTTGCTATGGCTTCCTTTCATGGCTTGAAATGGCACGAAGCTCCAAAGTCAAAGGCAGACTAACAGAGACCAAGAGCCATTTAAAGTGTTATGCTGGAGGGCTGAGATGTGGCCTTACACCTCAAGTGTCTGTGATTGTAATGGAATAACTATTCCATTGCCTTAACCGAGAACTGATTTGTTGCAGCCTTCCTCATTACAGCAAAGCTGCATTAGCAGCATTGTTCTTAGACAAGTAGAAGTATAATAAATTTGATGTAGACTTGAGTAAATGTGGTTTTATTTTACTGCAGAATTGAGTTGTTAGGCACAAACCTAGTAAAATGAGATTTTAACTGCTTATTAACTACAAATAACGCTCTTGACTACTTAAAAATTGCTGTCTGTTCACTTGGCCTCAACTATTTTAATCTTAGCAAACTTTAACTACATTAATTATACATTTGATACCTTGTTATGTCGGATTAGTTAGAAGACGTAGAGCCTCTAGCACAGCAAATTAAGCCACAAGCAGCTATGTAAATGCATGTCACATTCATAACCGAGGTGGCACCTACTAAGAGTTGCCTTTTCCAGAGTACCCAGCAAGTCGGAGAACATTCGTCCTGCTGTAGAGCCATGGGATAGCTGATTTGTAAAATGGGTGTGCTGGTCACTATTAATTACTGCGGTGCTGAGAAATGGGGAAGATTTATCATGGTTAAGGCAGGCTGGCGGCATTGCTCGTTATGTATTTTACAGAGACCTCAGAGCTATCACTCCTCTGGTTCTATAGCATGTCCGTGAGGGGTGTTAGACATATGCTACTGAAACATTGCTCACATAATCATCATTACCACAAGAAATATTCTACAGGCATTCAGACTATTAAGAAACATGAAAAAAAACCCACATCTAAAAAGGCTTGTACTGATTTACTCTATAGATTACCAACTCCATTTAAACAGCATCCTCTCTTCCAAGCCCAGAGTGAGCTATCAATAAATATATATCATTAAACTGGAGGCTCCACTGGTAAAGTGATGCTGTTTATTCCTCTACACACAGAGGGTGCTTAATGCACTCTGATGCGGTCATGATCCACACGCACATGACCCACGTGCTAGACTGGTAAAATTAGAGGCCACCTCTTCTGCACTGCGCTCTGCCAGCTTCAGAACAGAAGACACCTTCTCAAGGCAGAGGGATATTTCTTCTGCCAAGTATCTACTTGGAAAAAATATATAGAAAATAAATCAAAGTAGCTCATTCGCTTCTGAGTATGGAATTGGTGTTTGACCTCTCTTCAAAAACTTTGCTTTCGTATTACTCTGTGCTAGGAGAGCCAGGGTGGAAGGAGGAGGTAATGTTAAAAGGTGACTTTCAGTTCTGCAGGTCAGCTTTTAAAAGAAAGAGCGGCAGAAAGGCGGTAACTCGGAACAGGGGAAGGGGGCCAAAGGGACCAGAGGCCCAGTGGTACTGGACAACTTTCTATGGTTGGAAATGGTGTGGAAGAGCAACAGAGAGGGTTCAAGAATATGGAAAGCCTAGAAACCTTAGAAACCAACCTAAGGGGGAAAAAGAAAAGAGAGGGAGGAGGAGACACTGAAAGACAGTGAGAATTTCACTGTATTTCTAAAAGAAGCAGCAGCAATTAATTCCAAGTTTCCTACGTACACAAAACCAGAGAGACAGAAAGGATGGCTAAGGAAGAAACACAAGCTGTGCTACTTAACCAAGAGCACAAAACAAGTGTTTAAGATTCAACATGAGGCAAGTTTTGCTTAGCTACTGTGAAGCTGCTGAGGAAGCTTACAGCGTGGTGGCACTTGGTACTACACCAGGTGCAGTAATTCGCTCAGGTATCTTCTAGTCCCTGGATGAGAGCAGCATCCTCAGGGCTGACAAAGACAGTCTCTCTCAGTTACTAGCAATGATACAGGCTCCACAGACTGTTCAGAGAAGAATGAAATTAATCCATTCAAAGGCTTCTCTGCCAGGGAGCATCTCCTACAAAGCTTAAAGATTTATAAAGGAGCAGAATGGGTTAATGCATTAACACACAAACCTAATGATATATACAGAAACCTGCAAAAACAGCCCAAAAAATTTGATTAAAAAAAAAAGGATACCCTGCCCCTCCTGCACTTTTTGCTGACTAAAGCATTTCTGTGCAAAGTCCCTCCTGTAAATGGAGAACTTCAGAGCTCCTGCAGACCTTCCCAAAGGATGTCTGTGGTTCCTTGGGCCACGTGCAGCAGCTGCTGGAATGAGGCACCAGGACAGGTAGGGCTGAGCCCCACGTCCCACATGTCTCCTGTGGAAATCAGCCACCTCACCAAGCATCACCTACCACTGCTATTGCACAACCCTGAACCATGCTCAGAGACAGCTCTCATCATAGGTTTGTTTTTCTTGAATGTTCAAGTCTGGAGAAAGGAGCAGTTGACGTTTCCCTCAACCACACTGGTCAGTCTACAAAGGACTATGACCTATTTTTTGGTGGAAGAAGGACCAAGGACACTTGCTGAGTCTGAAGGGATGAGCCCATTGATGCTTCTTCTTGGAGCCTGGCAGGAAGGAGGTTCAGGTTTCATCATGCTGATCACCGTGAGCTTGGTCTGACTATTGAGTTAGCAGTGTAATAGCACTTCCTTGCTCAGAAGGATTTTCATACCAGAGTCAGATGGCAGACCCAGAAGACAGAAGTATTTCTCTCCATAGCACGAAGGCAAAAGGCACACGGCATCCCTTTCCTCCTCTCCATCCCACCAGGAACTGCATCACGTGCGCACATTTGCTCATGCTGCAGCCAAAGCCAGAATTAACACTCACAGACCCCACACAGGCTCCGAAAGCATCTTCTGCTACAGCAGAAGCAGGAGCTCACAAGCTTGTCTGCGCAGAAATAGCCTGCTGCAAGTGAGCAGCGCAGGAGCCTGCCACATGGCTCCAATCCCAGCTGTCAGCACGTTGTCACGCAGCGGTGCAGGTGACGTTGACCATGGGCTGGAGTTGCCGTCTGCAAGTCTCCTTATGGAGAATTAGTCTCCATGTATATGAGCTGCATCCTGTTCCTTACAGGCAAGAACTCTTTATTAACCCACTTACTCGATATTCCCCAAAAGGCTTCGCGCGCGCTTCAGAGCCACACTGCTGACCTGTATTTGGAGCACAGCTTTCACGGTGTTCGCTCACTCATGGCAGCCTTTTCATTTCCTAGTAAAGGAACTTTTAACGTAGCGGTTTAACTGCTGCACGTGCCCTGCAAAGCATGGCCGAGGTGCGTGGGATGGCTCTTCTTGGACAGCAACGGCAACGATGATCTCCTCGCTGAAGCGCTTCAAGTCAATGGAGTGGAAAAGCGACAACTTCATCCATGCAGCTGACAAGCCGAACCCCTATTGGTTCTGGCTGAAGGTACTTCCTCTGAGTTAACTCCTGCTCCGAGAAGAGACTATTCTGCGTTCGGAATAAACCTCCAACAGTCACCAAATACAGCGACAACCTGCTGCATCTCCTTACTAAGCTAAAATATGTCAGGTAGTAGCGTTCCTATCGCACTCCTTTCTCATCAGCAGCCAAAGGGTGGGATAGCTCTGGACAGATTACAACGGAGGGAGTCTCTGCTGACAGCACCAGCCTTGTGGTGCACAGCATGGGAGCTGGAGAGCATAGAAGACTTAATTAAAGCACTTAAGCTCTCTCCTTGCTAATTTTAGAGTATCAGGAGTAAGATGTGCAGTGCAGGAGGAGAACTTCTCCTCCCAAGGCAGAGTGGCTGCTGAAGCAGCGCAGCAAACACTGTGTCCCTATATAGACATGGCCTACCACAGTTGGTGAGGAGCTTTGGAGGAGAATACTGTGATCACCAGGGAGTTTCAGAAGGATGGACTCCAGTACAGAAACGGCTGAGCACGGCTCCTCTGCCTGCTCTCCCACCATGAGCTGCTCACCAACGACAGACACATTATGCCAGAGCAACATGA
>NW_010424845.1:30839-37254 GCF_000710305.1 Buceros rhinoceros silvestris
CAGCAGGACATCTTTGGGGTGCTGGGATCTTAGGAGGAGACTAATACTCATCTATACTGTCAAGAGAGACCTGCTGTCATCTGTCTTCCCTTAGAGCAACACCATCAGCCAAACTGGGAAACTCATCTTAGAATCACAGAATCATCTGGGTTGGAAGAGACCTTTAAGCTCCTCAAGGTCCTCCCGTTCCCCCAGCGCTGCCAGGTCCCCACTGCCCCCTGTCCCTCAGCACCACCTCCACACGGCTGGGAAACCCCTCCAGGGATGGGGACTCCACCACTGCCCTGGGCAGCCTGCGACACGCCTGCACAACCCCAGCGGGACAGAAATGGCTCCTCAGAGACAACCTCAACCTCCCCTGGTGCAACTGGAAGCTGGTTCCTCTCATCCTGTCCCTTGTTCCTGGGGAGAAGAGACTGACACCTGTATGGACAGAGAAAGAAACCATGCTGTATCCAGAAGGGAAACACCTCCCTCCTCCCATACCCCCACGAAGGATCACGACACCTCAACTCTTCTTTCTGCAGTTCCAAGAGTGTGGTTTGTGCCTAATGCCAAAAGCAAAGACACTTAAACCAGGCCAGCTTTAAAGTCTGGGCTTTGGGGCTAGAAGCAGGTGTGACCCCGTATGATGTGGGCACCAGCCACCATCACCTGCAGCCAGAGGTTTCATGAGACTGTGGAGGAGCCAGCAGCAGAGGGTACCACACTACCCCCACCCAATGGAGATGCTCACTGCTTGGAACAAGCAAGAAATACTCGATTTGGAAGCTTTCCCTGCCAGATCTGCACATCATGGCCCTCATGTGCGCACCAGCCCCTGCCTGGCAACCCACAAACCGTACAAACCACAGGGCATGAATTCCACCTCTCCAGAGGACTGAGGGGGAAACGAGCCGGCATTTAAAAGGCATTTAAGACTCGGTCAGTCTGAACTTTTGTGCTGATGAAGCAACACTCGGCTTGAGAGCAGGGAGGTGAAAGCGAGAGTCTAGAAATTGAAGACGAGGCAGTGAAGTGCTGCATTTTGTAGGTCACTTAGCAAAAGTCAACAGACTCTTTTTGCCTGCAAAGGGCAGATGAAAAGCAGACATGAAACCGTAGGAAAGGAAGCAGCTTTACCTCAGCCCGCCCAGACTATATGTAACAGTACCTTCAATGTCAAACTATTTCGTTTTTTTGCTCGGAGAACTACTGCCTGTGCTTTCTTTAGAGAGGGAGCGAGGAAAGAGCTAAACCTTTCCTGTTCCTCACCACGGTTCTTCTCTAGAAGAGCATTAAAGCCTTCACCTCGCACCCTCCCAAAGCAAGGGCTTACTGTGGGAGTGGTAAATGCCTTCTGCATCTCTTTCTACGGCACCAGAAGAGCCTGACGCTACAAGAAAAAACTTAGCTGCTGTGTACACATGCCACATTACTGGAGGTTTTTAGCCACTTGCAGCAGCCTTCTCCTTCCCCAAAAAGTATTTCTTTGCTGGGGGGTTGTTTGCTTGTCTTTCTCCCGGAGACCAGGACATGGCATGAAAGGGGAGCAAGGGATGCAGTGGAGGCTGCCCTGGGCCTGGGCAGAAAGGGCCCTTTGAAAGGTCCCCGAACTGAAAGAAGTTGAGCCGCTGTTTTTGTGGCTTCAGCAACAAAGCCTGAATTGTTTTTAAGGAACACTCAGCAAAAAATGATACTATTTGTGTTTCTGCCTCCCCCCAGCAGCCCCGCCAGGCAGCGGAGGAGCTGCCACAGCTCACGTTCCTCCCACACGCAGCTCTCCCAGCAAAGCCCGGGTAACGTGGGACGCGATGTCACACCGGCATTAAGAGATACAAAGCTGGGCTGCTGTGGCCCCATCATCGTATTTACGGGCTTCACCTCGGCACTGCACGAGAGCCAGCGTAGCATGCGGAGGGGAGGAAGAGCAGCCCTGGTGCAGGCACCCCTGCCACAATGTTATTAGAGCATCCTCGACATCATGTACATGTACAGCATGTACGGAGGGGTGTATGTGTGCAAAAACCAGGCAGACAGACAAACCAACCTGGGCAGAGCAGAGTCCCCACATCCCTGGGTGTTCTCAGTGTCCCCAGCTCCTGCCGTTCCCCACACTGAGTCCAGCTTCCATGCTCAGCGCTTTGCTTTTCAAGAGTTTAAACCCCCGTTTCAAGGGGGAGGGTGGCAGCTATTTCTAGATGAGAGTCCCTGGGCAGGTGGCTCCCTGGCATCCAGTGATAATCAATACTGTTTAGATCCAAGTGCTTCATTTGCCAATTACGTTCTGAGATCCCAGTTTCAGCGCCCAAAGCCCAGTCCTCCCTAACCATTCCTTCCAGCATGTAGCTGTCTTCTGGACAGCGGAGCTTTATCATGGTTAAGCAAATACTCTAAACCATCCCTGCTCTTCTATGTGCTTACATCCTCTCTTCGATCAGACATAGCCCATGTGCCATCATTACCTCAACGTTTTAACAGGCACAGAGCGGTGGTTTGCAAAGGGGCTGGGGAGACATCAGCAGCAACAGAGGCAGCTAAAACAGTGATAAAGGGGCGTTTGCAGGAAAGGAGAGTGCTTCTACCTGCAAAAAGGACTTGGGAAGATCCTCAGACTCACACGGGCCCTAAAGACTGCTTTTTTTTTTTCTCCTGTTTTTGCTACCAGTCTCATGTGTCCCCTCCTCCACCGCTGTCCCAGATTCCTGGTAGAGTTAGATACCCTACAAGGCTGAGCACAGATATCTTAAAGCAAAAAATAAACAGCAAAACACGTGCAGGGTAGAACTGAGGACAACAGCAGCAGAACAGGCTCCTTCCACTTGATATCACCATCATGGAGAACCTCAAAACCAGGCTTCTCTCATCCTGCTGCTTTAAAGCACAGAGCAAAGGATGCAAGTGGAAGGCAGCTTTAGCAAGCGTAATCCCCGAGAAAAGAGGTTAAAGCCCAGGGGAATGGCTTCAGCGTGGGCAAAGGGAAGTTTATGATCAGGCTGTGAGGATGTTTGGACTCTCTAAGGGCTCAGGGAAGCCGGAGATGCACTAGGAGCCAAGGAGCATGATGCAAGATACGGGCTCACCAGATCACAAATCACAGGAGATGATAAACCACCCTCACCCCAACACCCGTGTAGTTTGGCTGGTTTGTGATAAGGGTATTAACAACGAGCAGTTCTTGAGCAGGAGGGGAAAGCTGGATTCACCGGAGGCAAGTCTCCCCCAACCAGCTCCAGCGTGGGGGGAAAAGCCAGAACATTTCCTTCCTAAGCAGGCAATAAGGCACAGGCAGAGGCAGCAATACACACTGCCAGGCAAGGCTGGGAGGGGACGGGCTGCAGGAGGTGAGCACTGGAAGAGTTTCCAGCTTCCAGGAGGCAAGGACAGGCAGCTGCCAAAGCCACTGCTCCCCAGTCAACACCTGCCCCTTCCAGCACAAGGATCAGTTAAGTGCACAGGGGGTTCAGCACAGAAGCATCTTGTGGCGCAGACACCCCGAGCATTGCAGCATCTTCAATGATTTATTCAAGTGAGGGAGTAGATTGGGGCGGAGAGTGGGGGGATGGTTTGTGGTTGGTTGGGGCTTTTTGTTGTTGTTTTTCCCTGGAACAGATAGAAGCTGTCCCAAGACCCAAAGCTGCTCAAGTACTTCTTGGCAGCTTTACCTCCTACAGAAGGGTCACTCTGTGGTGTTCTGCCCTTCTCACTCTCGGAAGCTATGAGCATCCTTTCCAGATGCAGTTAGGCTGGGAAAATAAAGCCATTATAAGCTTACAAGGGGTCATACACTATAGACATTGGGGGGAAGGAGAAGAGAGAAGATGCTGAGAAGCTCCAAAAGAAGACGTGAGATGCTTTGAAAAGGAATTGATTTGGGTTCACACCTTAAGGAGTCACTGGCACAGGGAGATTTCAGTGTGTTTCTGCTGCTCTTGGGCAATACACATCCAGGCAGGCAGTGCTGCCTCCCTCCTCGAGTCCTGCCCTGACTACAGGAAAAGCCGCATTCCCGTTCTCCGAAGAAGTCACAGTCCCTTTCTGCTCCTTGGCTTTCTGGGTGTGGGCTAGGACAGGGTCCCTGAGCTCCCCTGGGAGGCAGTCAGAGCCTGGCAGCACATAGCACGCTGGAGGGTAGAGAAGCTCAAGAATTCTGTTTGTGCTTCTCTGTGATAAAATGCTAGAACTAATGTCGTATGAGCCCAAGGCTCTCTATGTGCAGGTGCATTCGAGACTGCTGAAATGTAAACTTCATGGAAACGTGAAGAATTAAGATATTTCTGCTTTTGCTTGAGAAATAGTAACTAAAGAACGCTGCTTGCACCGTCAACTAAGCAGTATGGAGGATTTCCACAAAGAGGGGGGTTTGCTTCCTTTTTGAGGAGATGGTGATGATGAGAGGGAGAAAAAAAGAAAAATCACTCCCAGTAGGGCGCCAAATTTGTTTCATTTGTTATAGCTTTTCCCTTATGAAGCTCGTACCACAGTGAACAAAATGTGTGAGAGGCTGGAATACTGAACTACCAGCACAAACCGTGAAATTGGTGTTTAAAGTTGATTGACATTCTCTCTGCTTCTCCTCCCTGTCAAAACAACGAGAAAAAGAAAAGCGCTACTGCCAGCACCAAATCATTCAAGTGGCCAAAAACCACCAACCAAACAAAAGAGTTATTAAACCGAACCTCCCCGCTTGAAAACGCAGCTCGAAGAGAATACAAGGCGACATTGTCAGCCAGGGTCTTTGTCCCCATGCCAGTGACATGGAGATGTCTCTCTTCTGACTCAGTGAAAAGGAATCACCAGAGTACAAGGGATCATGTTTGCAAGTGCAAAAAGCTTCAAGGAATCTCAACTTCAACACCTGCGATTTATTTAGAATGCTTTTCTTCTGCGGTTACTCTGCCCGAGGAAGCAGGTAGCACAGCAAGTCTATCCCCTGAGTGTTTAAGTCCAGTTTGTGGACTCGCTGGTTTATAAACACCACCGAAGAGCAGAGAAAAGAGATTTTTCCTTTTGTGCCGTGAATCCTTGCTGTTACTTTTATATCTCATTTCCTAGAACCTCTTCTTTCAGCGCTCGGCCAGCTGCTAAGAAATCATTATTGAATGCCTCAGCAACAACCAGAAGAAATTGCTTCTTCCCTTCTGATTCTTGTCTTGTGAGCACTTGCAGAGATGTTAAGAGACAAAAGGGGACTATATAGATGCTCTTCTTGGAATCTGGTTATTGGGCTCGCAATGTTTTGTCTTCTGCCAGCTTCAGCTCAAGCCTCCCCTTCCCTCCATCCTCAAACTCCCAACCCAAGCCCCGCTCGCTTTCTGGAGGAGCTGGCCACTAGCAGTAGCTTAGAGGTCCATTAGAGATACGCGCTGTGATCTTGTTACCGTATGGCATTGTAAGGGCTGTTTGAAACGTTACAGCAGGAGCTGAACAGCCAGCGGTTAAAGGCACGTGCTCACGGGGCTTTAACGCCCACCTGAGGCGTCACAGAACCTAAGGATAACCCCGTATGAGCCGGCCACACTGCAAGTCTAAATCTGAGGTTTAAACCACACTCTGACCAGAGTTTCGTTCTGGATGGTTGAAGTCTGGCAGAGTTTAAAGCAGCTGAAGACAAGGCCATCACAAGCATCGTCAGAAACCAGCAGTGACTGATACAGGTGCCCTACCTGAAATAGTTTCTGCTCTTGGCGCCTTTGAGCCAAACCCAAGCCCACCAGAGAGGCACCCGACAGCACTGTGGGCAGGAGTTTCCAGTCGTGCTGCCTGTGAGCTCACAGGTATCCCAGGCAATACTTAAACTGTCACTACATCAGTTAAACTGCCTGTGTTAGTGCTCCTCTGCATGACAAGGGTGACGCTGGCAGAAGAATTTTTAATAATCTGGCCCAAGAAGGGTTTACCAGTCCCAGAGACTTTAAAAAAATCCCATTTTCCCAGGCTCAGCCACGGGACACCGTCTGGCCAGCCCCTCCGTGCCAGCACCTGCAGCCCCAGAGGAGCAAGAGCCCCTCGGGAGCAAATCTGTACCAGCTCCCTTCCCAGCCACAATCAGATGCTGCCTTGCAATAGCAACCCCCTCCCACACACGCAGGGCTCTTGGTTCCTGGCTTCTCGGTCTTTTCATTTTTGATTCTAAGCAATACCAGTCAAAAAAAAATATTAAGCCAATAATCGTAAGTACTTGGACGTTAGAGCAAAGCTGTAACAGCTGATTGTTTTCATTGCAAGAAGCTGTTTATGAGATTGAAAGCCCACATTAAAAGATGATACTTTAAAATCTAATACTTTGAATTAGTTTGAACAAAATTAATAGGAAAACCCGACAGGGGCCCACTTTGTGTACTCCAGTGAGTTCATGTCATTGCGGCAAGAGCAAACCCAGCCACACCAGTTAAAACCAAGGCGATTTGCCCCACAATTGGCAGCACTTTGCCCT
>NW_010424845.1:37404-41074 GCF_000710305.1 Buceros rhinoceros silvestris
ATTAACCTACACCCCCACCTTCCAGGGAGGCTGCTCCTCTACGCCTCGAGCGTGTGGCCCTCGAGCAGATGACCGGTGATATGTGGGGGAGAGATGAGAAGAGGAAGGTTTGGCTTCCAGCTCCTTAACTTCATCAGAGGTGCTATTTATCTGCACCCAGAGAGGTCAGGCCCTGCCAGACAGGCAAACCACAGTGTGGCACCGAGTGTCCCACACTGCCTGGTGACACGGAGCTGGACCTCAGGACTGTTCCTCTCCTCGACTGCAAACAGCCACCTTGATAACTCAGGCAGCAGCTGTCCCACCACACATAGTTTAAAACAGAAAAAAAAACCAAAACTGGAATGTGAGGGAGGTCAGGTGTGTGGGAAGGACATAACAAGCTCCAATTTGGGCAGCTCAAGGATTTCACCTTCGGGCTCTGCCACCAGTTATGCAGGAGAGAGGCTGCTCAGCCCCACCAGCACCCAGCAGCACGCCTCCCTTGCACCCCAGCGTGTCACCAGTTATGCCCCCCTTCTCCTGCCCGAGGAATTCTGGTCTCTTTTCCCAAGGCTTTGCCACTGCTCATCTGGGGAGTTCAGACTGTGGCATCACTAGTGGGAGGCCTCAATATATTTACCACATTCATGATGATGATGATGATTAGGACAAAACCCCCACCACCTTTTTTTCCTGTCTTCCTCAAACTGCTCCCTATTCCCCCCATAACTATCCATCTTCACACTGCCCGAAAGATAACTCACATGCCACAATCCAGAGCAGCTTCAGTTACCAGATCACTAGAAATCACAAGCACACCTGAGGGGTGGATGTGGTCTGTAAGTTTTTATCATACCACAATTGGGAAAATAATGTCTTTGCTATGAACTGATAACAGTTAGGCATTTCTCAGCATAAAGTGTTCACGTGGATGAGGCAGACCTGAGTCTGGACTCCGGGTCTGGGACAGAACATCACACTCAATACAGCTTGTTTAAATTTCATGTAAAAGTTTAGAAACACCCACCCAAAAGCCCTTATGAAACAGGAAAGGTATTAAATAATAATAAAAAAAAAGAAATCCTCTAAACTGAATTAAGGGTGTGGTGGTACGGTCCCCCTGCCACTCAAAACCACTTGAAACCTGCGGTGATTCCTCTCCCTCCCACTCCCTGTTCCTGCTCCCTGGGCCACAAACCAGCCCAGAGTCAGTCAGGCACGGATCACGAAGGACGGCAGAACAGAGCACTAAGGCACCTCCTTGGTGTGCGGGGACAGCTTCCCCAGCCTCGTACTGCTCTCCTTGTCCTTGGGAGATAGTCACCTGCTGATAGCCTGGTATGTGTGTGCTTGGGTCATGAGAACCTGGTACATCTGGACTTGTGTCGAGGCCAACAGGGGGGCGATACCAAACATTGGAAATCAGTGATTTCTGGGTCTGTGCAACTGGCAGAAAATACCAGAATATTTCAGCACCCGAGATGGGCTGGAGTGGGAAAATATCTGATGAAAGTCAATTGCCTCGGACCCTGTAAATGCTAAAGTGAGACCCCTTGAGCTCTCCTGGATCACAGCAGGCTGGGTCCAGCATCTCCCCTGGGTCAGGAGCCTCTCGGGTACCAACGGTGCAAAAAGGCCAGGATGAAGTCAGGCTGCTCCAGACTCAATGACCATCCGTTGAGAGTGCTGGAACATGCGGAGTGTTTGCTCTCAGCTCAGGAAGGGAATTTTAATGATAGGCTGGGCTCTTTCCATCCACCTCGCTAACACGACTGTGGATGTGATTGTGTCTACGCATATGCACATGTGTATCTGTACACACACATATATAGGATGTCCTACTGTAAGTTAGTGTGAATCTCGTCATCACTGAATCTGTAACTCAGTCCCTGTTTGATTGTAACATATTTGACTGGGTTATCTTGTTACTTTTAAATCGGTTAGTGATTAAGCGCCGCTACGAAATCTACCCCTCTCTATGAACAAATCTGAGATCGCTGCTTAATCACAACCGCGTCGATATTTTCTCCTGTGACAAAGGGCTGAGGTTTGTTGCTGCATAGGTGTGTCACTTCTAGAGCTCATAAAATTTAGGCAGTGAAAGTGAAGGGGAGGAAGCGAGCTCTGGTTAACACAGATCTCTCAACCATCAGCTTCCAAATCCTAGAGACAGCCCTTGAGCAAGGCCACATGTTGAAGGGAGAACCTCCTAGAAATGGAGAGAGGGCACGGACACAATTAACACTCAGGGGTGTCTCCAGAGTTCTTAGCTGAGTTGCTGAAATGGCTGAATATTGCTCAAAAGCTGTAAATAAAGGTGTCCACGAGCGCTCTTTCCCCCCTCCCTGCTCGGCAGGGAGTAGAATGGCTTGAAGAAACAGGACAGAATGATTGCAACAGCAACACTCAACACAGTGGGCTGACGCTAGACAAAAGCCATGACTTGACACGAGCTGCAGCACGCTCCCACACCTGGCTGGAGCCGAATGCTGCCCTCCACACCACAAACACCTTCTGTTGTCAAAGTTCTAGGAGACTCATTCAGGTAATTGCTTTAATGACCACGATATTTAACCATCTCAGCAGATGCTGATGAAAGAATCCAAATAACTGTAGCACAACAGCCTGCTGTGAGTAAGAATCTACCAACACGTACTACAATTACAAGCAACTGTAGCAGCGACATCCTAGCAGCAAATTCAAATACATTTCTAAAGTCTAGGAGTAAAAAAAAGTTAAAAACCAAAGCCAAGCCCAGGAAGAACTCTTGAAAGCAAATTCAAATGGCAAGGGGGAAGAGGAAAATGTGACTCCTATTACGTCAGAGAAAATGTGAAAAAAAGAAAATCAATGGCAACACTCTCCCCACCCAAGCCCAGATATAGGTAGGTCATTAGGGGGTTTTCTTCCCACCCAAGCCCAGACACAGATCATTAGGGGGTTGGTTTTCTCCCCACCCAAGCCCAGACACAGATCATTAGGGGGTTGGTTTTCTCCCCACCCAAGCCCAGACACAGATCATTAGGGGGTTGGTTTTCTCCTCACTCAAGCCCAGACATAGGTCATTAGAGGGTTTTCCCCTCAAGAAGAAGTCACCACATTAAAACAAAGGTGATGTATTATAAGTACTCGCTGTCTTGGGCCCACCCCTTCCTTTCATGGACCAGTACAGGTATTGCTGCAAGACGCCCCTGTTACAATGGGCAGACAGCAAATCTGGTCCCCCTCAACTAAATATTTCCCTCGACAAGTCTGATCTTCCAAAGTTCTCTGCAAGGGCTGTTCATTGCAATGGGCACAT
This sequence comes from Buceros rhinoceros silvestris, assembly GCF_000710305.1. Classification (NCBI taxonomy): domain Eukaryota; kingdom Metazoa; phylum Chordata; class Aves; order Bucerotiformes; family Bucerotidae; genus Buceros; species Buceros rhinoceros. Next base: position 40,688 of record NW_010424845.1, read on the forward strand.
CTAACCAACCAGAACCAGAGCCAGTTCATTTCCAGAGGTCCCTCAAAAGCCATCAGGTGAGTACTCTCGATTACTGGTTATCTGAGCAAATGTAAATGTGTGGTTTGGAGGTGAAGAGCTTTCTATCTCATTACCAGTCCTAAAGACCATCTGGTCCCCTACTCCCTGATTAAAAAAAAAAAAATGGTGCATGCAGCACATCATCAATCAGAATTAATCCCAGTCAGTTTGATGGGTGCTTTTTAGAGGAGGGGGGGGAAACCGAAAAGTAACGATGATTCTTGGAAATACATCAGTTGGGGGAAAGATCCCAAGACGCTCCGTCCATTTTAGCTTCAGAACAACCTTTTTCCTCTTCGGGGGTGAAAACCAGAGCCAACCGTGAGG
>NW_010424846.1:0-3242 GCF_000710305.1 Buceros rhinoceros silvestris
ACAAGGGCTGGTGGTTCCACTGACAGGGGGAGATTCAGACCAGAGAGATCTTATCTGATCCGCCCTTACTGTGAGGGCGGTGAGACCCAGAGGTTGCCCAGAGAGGTGGTGGATGCTCCTCACTGGGGAGCCCTGTAGGAAGTGCTGAGAGCAGCTCCCAAACGTGCTCTGAGTGTGTATTTTTCTGTTTTAAGTTGCTGGCTGCCTGGCTGATGTACCTGCTGTGGCGGCTGCTCGTCCAGGTAATGCCACTAGCATATTTGAAGAAGTCAAATGGTTCCTTCTAAGCAGAAGGGACTACTGAATGCTTGCAAACTGAGACTCTGGAAGACACAAGGGTATTGTTGGGAGTAATACCCTGTTCTCTCTTCCCTTCTTCCATATAACAGGGAACGGTCTATTAAAAGAGGTCAGATCTCCTGCAGTCGCAGGATGTGTGCACACCCTTGAATGCAAAGCCGTTCTCCAGAGAAACACCTGGGCAGCCCCTTTTTTCATAAGGCAGTTCATGTTCCCGATGGAGGGCGATGCTCCATTCACTGTGGGAGGACAAGGGGATGCTGTGGGGAAACGGGGCTTGGAAGAAGGTGATCAGAGGCTGGAAACCGAGCAGGCCATTACCTCCCACACGGGCCAGCTTTCATCTTCCGATGTTTATTTCGCAGGCATGCCGCCAGCACCTCTGTGAGCTGCTGACCATGTGGAGTGGCACTGCCATGCCCCATGCCCCCAGCCTGCCGCTCCTGGGTGACACTGCCCACTTGCTGTGCTATAAGCCGCTGCGGCTGCTTCACCACTCCTGAGCTGCTGCTGCCTTTCCCTAGCCCGGCCCTGCTTGACCATCGCTTCTCAGCATGTCTCTGGCTGATCCCGGCTCTGCCTGAAAGGCCGCCTGACCCCAGCAAGCTCCGCCGCTCTGGCTCCGAGCACCTTCTCCCACTCCCATCTCCACGGTTTGTCGTCTCTGCAGCCTGCAGCAATTCTGAGACAGCAAATGCAGACACAGTCACAGACAAACCTCAGTTAGCATGTCAGGAGCTATAAAATCAAATCAGAGTTCAGCAAAGCAAAACAGCGCCCTTCCCCTTCCAGCTGGCAGAGCGAGCAGCTTCCCTGCGGACCCGGCACCTTCCCTGCGCCCAGACGTCAGCGTGTCCGTGAGAACTGGTACAGCTGGGTGGTGGTAGGACTGTCCCCTGCTGGGTGCTTCTCCCAGGCCTGTCTGTGTGACACACAGCTAGAGGATTGCCCGGGAAAGTCAGAGCACTGGTCAGAAGTGTGAGCGTTGGGTGCTACCTCCTTACTTCCAGGCTTTTCCCCTTCAGATTAGAACTGGTTGAACAATCCTCTCTCCCACAGCCAGAGAAAGGAGAAGAAAAGGGGAAACTAAGATAACAGCAAGGAAAGACAGCTGGAGTAGAACAATAACCACCTTCATTATCCTGCTGGGGAGATCGTGGTGTCTTCGGGTAAACCCTGTCAGCAAAGCACACCTTTAAGCAAAAGAATGATAAGCCTGGACTAGACAAAGCACACGATTTGGGAAGAGGGACTTCCCAAGAAAAGGCACTGCTGCTGAAACGGCTGGAGCCAGGCTGGGGGGACTCAGCGCAGAGGTTTTTAACTGGGCTGACTGAACATGACAAGGAGAACAGTGCTCCAGTGCAGCTGAGCAGCGGGAAAGACCTAGAAGGCTGCCGGGGTTGCTCTGAAGCTGAGTCATTTGGGTGGGTGAAGTAAGCACATCTGTGATGCTCTTTCTCCACTGCGGCACGCCCTGAGTGAGCATCGACAGGGAGGCTGAAACACCAGCGTCCTGATTCGGCTGCGGTTCCCCGCTTGGCACAGATGTTCGCAGCGATTCTTGCCGCCGGGCAAAGGACAGCCAGGCTCCAGGGCAGCTTCAGGCAGGCACAGCGCACACAGCGACACTCAACAGTCCTCCGGCATGTCCGAGCACCACTCAAGGCGGTAGGTTGTGGTCTTGGTCTTTCTTTTAGCGAGTAACACAAACCAGCCTCTAGACCGGTGCCTAGCCTAGCCCCTTGTGCTTACACACTTGTTCATTCAGCAGCTTCCCATCATCCCGAGGGTCTAGAAGCTGGTCCTTGCCGGTGCGAGGAAGGTGTCATTTTACAGTATTTTCCTTTGAAGTGGATTTGTTTGTGATCTGCACTGGCGCTCTGTGACTGAGCTGTGAATTGACAGACTTTCGTCAGCAGCAAACAGCCTCTACCAGGACCATAAAACGACAGGTTTTGAGGGGAAGGCAGGTGATTCGCAGAAGGTTGGTGCTGAGCATTTTTGGAAAACCAAGTCCCTCTTCACGGTATTTCAAACCGAACACATGAAAGCAAAGAAACCCCAAATCATTAGTTACTCCTGAAAATTTTAGCCAGGGAACACTTTTTCAGTGCTGGTTGTGGAGTCATTAATTACCATTCCAAAGACCTTAATGACAAACCAGGGCTCCCCAATGGGCAGAAGCAAACCACTCCTCTTCCAGCTTTGCTTTGCTTTTTTTCCCCCAGCAATAATAAAACAAATTATTATGCACTTCCAACTGTGAATGTTCTGCAAAGCAACTTGATATTAAAACCCAAATCGTCTGACGGGATGGGTTTTTACAGATTGTTACAGCAGGGCAAAGCCAGGAATGTTGTTGGCGTGGCCTGAGGCACAGCGCTATTCCATGGAAACTGGAAAACAGTTAAAAATTTAGTGTTCCAAACCTCATTTTCTCAAGGGGCATTTGTGGCACCACTGAGATTAGAGCCGTTCCTGTTTTCCTGGTGAGACCTTCATTTGTGGCTGCTTTGTCTGAAGGACACTCTGGTGCATTTCGCCATGGCAGAAGGCTAACTTGAGCTGGCGGTTCTGCTGTCTGAACTTGTTTTTGGTTTCCCTCCCTTCTTCAGCAGCAAGGTATTTGCATAGTTTTTCAGGTTACAGCAACAGGAGGAAAAGATGGGCATGAAACCTAGTTAATGCCACCCAAATACATTCCAGGTTTGTGTTTTCAGTGCTCAGCCCCTGTGACGGTCAGAGCAGCCCTTCCTTCCTCGATTCAACTCTCAAGACCAGTTTTCAGCACCCATAGAGCACCTTCTGGCTGCAGAAGTCACAGTTAGTTAGGAAGAGGCAAAGCAAAAGGGTGTGTAGCTCAGATGCCTGACACCGGCACGAACAGCGATGTGTTAGTTCATCCTTCTGAGTATCAGCAGGAAATTTAAATGCAAACA
>NW_010424846.1:3339-8299 GCF_000710305.1 Buceros rhinoceros silvestris
GGTAGGAGTCAATGCCAGGCTTTTGAATATAGGTGGGAGCACCTACAGGGTTGCTGTGAAACATCTCTTTGTTCCCCACGGCTGCCAGCATAATCAGAGCACAGACTGAAGCAGCCGAGCAGTCCCCAAGAACGTCTGTGCAGGCAGCTCTACACGGCAGTGCCTGCCGGGAGGTGCTCTGGGAGACCTCGGCTTGGTGGCTTCACGCCCCCAGGAGATCCCCACCCCTGCAGCAGAGTTTTGAACTTGCTCTGCGTTTTCAGTGCGCTCAAGATCAGTGATGTAGGACTGATGATCGATCTCTTACTCTCGGGAAGGTCCGATTGTGATCAGTAATGTTTGGAGTTCGTGGCTACTAACGTGATTTCTGGAGGCGGACAGAGAACGTGCTGAAGGAGTCCATACGATGTCAAAACAGCCGAATGATTTCACCGCTCCTGTGTCGGAGCACGTGTGTGTGCACGAATACGGATTTGTCATCAATAGCAAGGTCGTAAAAAAAGAGAATGCCCCTCCAATTTTCTTAATTCTCCATCGAGAAGCATAGACAACACACAGTGTGTTTATCTGGTCTTGGTTTTGTTTTGCTGTTGCTGTTGTGGAGGGGAGAATACAAACCGGGAAATACAACTAAAGCTGTAACTGAGGAGAGCTGTGCCAGTGAAAATGGCAGGCAAAAGAGAGGGAGAGGGGTGGAATACTAATAAACATACAGGTCGTGTGAACAGAAGGGTAAACCAGGTTTTGTTAAAACTAGCACCGCTTTCCTGTATCAGGGCTGCCTGGGTTTGCTACAGATTGGACGTTAAGACGTGTTGTCCCACTCGCCCAAGGTAAGACCAGGCACTGCTTCCTGTACTTGGTGCTACCCTGCGCTGTTGGGATGGCTGAGAACAGGGAGCTTCAGGCACTGCCACTTGTTCCCACAGCCACACCGCCTGCTCTTCCAGCTGCTCTTCCAGGTTACAAGCGGGTGGTGGGGATCAACTTCAGTTAAGTCACTCGGGTTGCACAATGGGCTGGGCAACAACCTGCACGTCTCTTCGGACCTTGGCTTCGCCAGCGGGGTACTTCTGCGCTTCACGGCCATCTCACAGACCACCTTTGCACCTAGGATGGGGTCTGCTTTTCGGACATTCTATCAAGACCAACATCGACTCCAGGAATGTAGACGTAGACATGTCTGAGAAAGCAAGCAGCAAGTTATGGTTGTTTTCAAGCCTCTTCTGAGGCAAGAGGAGGCCTCAGGGGTACATCTCAAAGTGTAAAAGAGTGACCAGATTAAAGGAGATAGAAAGCAAAGATTAAAGGAGCCCTTATTAGAGCACACATTAGAAGAAGTAGGACAACTAGAGCATTTTCTCAGGATGTGCTCAGATCCACACAAGAATCGTTTCAAAGAGCAGTGGCTTATGACTAGAAGAGACAGTCTGAAGTGGTTTTGGACATCGTCAGTCTCTCATCTGTACACAGGTTTAGCCTTGCATGGGCAGACGGTCCAATTCCAGCACAAGGGGCATTTAATTTCTTGTAAATGATGATGATTAAATGCTGGCAGTTTGAAGCAATGGTGCAATGCTAGATTTTTGTGCTCTGTCTCTTTTGAACCCTCTTCTTCACCCTTTCGGTGTTGAAAGCCCACCTGGGTTAACTTGTACACCTTGACTGGGTGAGAGCACAACCTGTGGTCAAATAACTCTACTGCTTCCAGTGCTTATTTTTCTAAGGAACCCTATTGTCTCCAGTCGGGCTATTTCCATTGATAAAGACCATTCTAGTAGTAAAGGAAAGTATTATTAGATTTTTTTTTTTATTTGTGACTGACAAGTAGATGGCCTTTTAGCCGGCGATACCCCTGAAGTGTATGCACCTTTATGACTAGAATAGGATTTACTGGAAGAGACTTAAACATTCATGCTGCTCTCTCCTTAAAACTTAAACGTCCGAGCTCCCTGTCTATGAAATACCTGCCACTCGTTCCAGGGAAATAGGTACTAATTACCCTTTGAGGATGTGAACCTGGAGCGTAACAGCAGGCAGAACGTAACTCACAGAAATGCATAATAGAAACAAAATTATGATGTTGTGTAATTAACTTGCAGTGCTGGTGTAGTGAATACTCTGCACTCGGATGTTTCCTTTAAAAGGATTTACAAGATTTATAAATCTGGTTCTGCAGTGGTTTAGAACTCAGACCTGAGATGGACCACGTCCTTTAAATTGCAACGACCCCCTCAATTTAGTTTAAATTGGTTCAACTTACAAGTGTGATTTTTCCAGCAGGCTCTATCCTCTCCTGTATGGATTTGATAACGGAAGCCACAGAATCACTCTATTGTTCCTGGAAAAGACTGTCCTGCCAAGTTGGAGCAGTAGGCTCTAGATTATACCCTCTCCGGGCTCTAGATTATACCCTCTCCGGGCTCTCTGTTATAGCCCTTGGAAAGCTGCTCTGCCTCGTATCCTCGGAATCCCCCCAGGCGCCCCAGGGAAGATGGAGGTGGTACCTGTGAGCTGCCCGCCCAGGGCTGGACCCGAGTCCATCCATCCCTGGGCTTTTTGGAGTGACAATTGCTGCAGTGCCATCTAGTGCTACCCTGCTCCTCCTTCCAGTCCCTGCTCAGCATGGCCAAGGACATTGCTCTGGGTTGTTACCTCCAGCTCTATAAACAGCCTGAAATCTCGAAAATGCAATTAGCTCCCTCGGGAACATCCCCCACACCTGTTTTCCCCTCAGGCAAGTCATAATATAGGTTATATACATCTGTAACAGACCTTCCAGCAATGCACTAGACCTGGCTCTGAGCAGCGTGACCGTGTGGAATGGGGAAGGAACTGGAGATGAGCTTGCAGAGAGCATGTGTGCCCGTCTCTTCAAAATGCACAACTTTAAAAATAGGAATGCAGAAGTTGCTCAGGAAGAACGGCTGGAGACGGGGCCAGGCTGGGTGCGGGGCTGGAGAGCACCAGTGAGGAGGGGAGAGGTACCCTTGCTTGCAAAGATGATTTGAGAGCACCAAGCCCGGCCCCAGCGGTGAAGGAACTATTCTTTTCCCTGTATATATGGGGGGCATCTCTGTTAAAAATCCCCATGGATTACTGCACCTTGGTTGATGAACAAGACTTCCAAGACTTCCTGCGCAATTCCGTTAAGTACAACGTACCGGGTTGATGTTGCACTGGTCCCTGGCTCTCCTGCGTTCCCAGACTGGGAGCCCAGGCGGATCTTGGTACGGGCAGGGGACGGCTGCCCCAAAAGTAACTCTGGTTACTTACTGGCAGCTCCTGGCTTCCTGCAGCCTGACGCGAGGCAGCGTGCCCTAAGACACCTAACGCCGTACTTCTGAAGTGTATCTAAACTATCACCACAGAGACCGTCCTAGTGAGAAACCAATGGGACATAAGCACCTGGGGGCTTGTGGAAATCCTGCTGGGTTCCTGTCTACATCTGCAGGAGATTTTAAATCTGACCCAAGACACTGTGTGGCCAAGTAAACGTGCTTTGCCAATCGTGCCACTGATCCTGTGTGCTGTGGTGCAACGTGACCCGTGGCCTGTGTGATTAAAAGCAGCTGCCGTGGCCAGATGTCGCACGTGTCTCCCCAGGCCGCGTATTTAAACACTGGCAGCACCAACCACCAAGCGGTCCAGCACCCAGCGAACGAATAAGTACCTCTGTTGCTCAACGTACTGTAACATCAGGTCATTCATCCAGAGCAGTTTAAGGCCAGGCCCGTGGTAACAACTGGGTGGCGAATAATTTCAGGCATATAACAGGTTCCACTTAGACCAGTCAAGTCTGTCTTATGACTTCTTTCATCTCACAACCACTGTAGTTCAAGAACAACCCTGGCCTTGTTCCTGGAGAGCCCTGCTGACGCTCCCAGCACTCACGTTCTCATCAGTCCTGAGCTACAATTGCTCCGTTCCAGAAATGGACAGATTGCTGTTTAACAGGCAAGCTGCGAAGCGAACCATGAATTCCTGCCTTACATACTTAGTGGTGAAGTAGCTTGAGGTGAGATAGGAAGATTTACTTCTTGCCACATCTAAGGTCACCCAGTAAACAATGGAAACTGTTTTCGGTGCGGTCTGCTCGAAAGTTGGAGCCATTTATTAGCTAACGGAGCAAATTTTGCCTGGTAGCAGAACTATAGGTAAGGTAGTAAAATAGGTAAGAAAGGTAATGTTATAAACCTCTGAATAAATAATATCAATAATTTAACCCGCGTACAAATGAAGAAGCTTTATTGTTATTTTTAAAAACTTAGGAACAGGCACAAACTTCCACATACTTCTCTAAATGTCTAGCCCTTACCTGATCTGAGTGAATTCACGTCTGCTCACTAAGCAGAATGCTGCCAACACTTTTATAGAAAGCTCCACACGGGATTTGTTTTCCTCTGGAATGTCTCCAAGCAAGTCACACTCTGAAAGAATTTTTTTTTGGCCCTCATCCTGCAAAGGCTTGTGTATGTGTCAAGTTTTACATGCTGTGAAGAGCCTCGTTGAGTTAAATGGAGCTACTCACCAAGCCGCCGTTAAGCATCCTCACAAATCGGTCCAGCTTCAGGAGTTCTGTTTGAAATACATGTATGTGTTCTTAACCTGCGTTTTGAAAGAGCCCCTGCTGCCCACTCCTCAGTCTTTGTGTACCCGACACTCTCTGTAGCCATTCGAGTTCTCCTCCAGCCTCGATTTGCTGCAACATTTCACTGGAAACTGCCCAAGAGGAAACTGCGCATAGGGAACCTACCTAGTCCGTATTTTTCACAGATCAAGAGTGCAAAACGTGACCCTCCAACAATGTTAGTAGAGCTCTGTGAGTTAGTGACAGAGAGAAGAATTTGATCCAAACCAAGGTGTCTAAAATCCACTCAGCAGGAGTAAGGGTGTCCCCCTGTGAAGGCCAGTAACTGTCATTTTATAAAAACCCTTCCAGTGATGCTCCTGAAAAAAA
>NW_010424847.1:0-10092 GCF_000710305.1 Buceros rhinoceros silvestris
TTGGTTTTTTACCTCGGCCAAACCAGTGACAGGCTCATATTTCTTTTCATTGCAGTCTTGAAACACCGTGGAAAAAAGTTCCCCCAAAGGCTGAATCAGAACACATAAAATTAAGCTTTTACTACAAACTTGCTGAAGTTGAGGGTTTGTGTAGTGGTTTTTCTTTTGCAGTATTCAGATAATTGTATGTTTAATGTAAATGACTATGATAACTTAGGAAAACTGAAAATTATGTTTCTCAGTAGAAGTTTCCTGTATGTTTTACTGCCTAGCTACTTGGGGAATGCAGCGACCAGAAACATAGGCATAGCCAAATTTTTTTAGAAGATGAAGTGTGTCAAGTTGTTTTATCTGCACACTCATTTATAGTAAACCCGTGACCTGATTCATGGATGGACTGTATGAAATACGAGCTGTTGGAATCAGGGAATGGAATTTCTCCCAGAAGAGAGAAGATGGGCTGGTCTACCACTGTAACCTACATCAAAGTGGAAAACATGAAGCTGCTTGTAGAAATTAAGAGCCACTTACAGTCAGATCAAGCACACCAACCTGTATCTCCACCTTCTAAAGAACAGGGGGTGCATCCGAGTGAAGCTTAGAACTTTGGATTAGATAGTTAATACCATAAAAGTTTATCATAAAAATTTTTGACATAATTAATCTGATAAAATAATATACTCTTGTCTTGAAAATGTGTATTTCTTCAGCAAAACAATCATTCTTTCTTCCACAAATATTTAGGAAATAATTTCTGTTGCAGGTTTCATCAGTGGGATTTCAGTTTAACACAATCTGCTGAGTGGTAACAGTCCCAGCAAATAACTGAGATCACTAGCTTGAAATGTTTTATTTTAGAGCAAGTTTTTGTCAGGATATATATAAAAAACAAATAATCCTCAGGCTGAAGCTTTTTATACTCTGGAGCTTTTTCTCCCATGAATCCATGAGAGATTTGCCTTGATAGCTCCTATTAACACAAGTGGGAGTTGCAAGCCAATCCCCTATGCATTATTTGAAGAACTTATCTCAAAGCATTGCCCAAAGCAAATTTTTATGATAGTTTGGCACCCCTGGGAACAGGGATTTATAATGGCAACAACTGAAAAAGACCCTCATCTACAGTTTAGTTATAGGAATGAGAGTACTGTTATACATTTTCAGTTATTATGCTGCTGAACTCGAAGTCCAAATTGTTTCCTTCTTGAAGAAATATTTGAAGTAGTTTTGTTGAGATAACTATTATAATGCTTTAAAGTTTCTAAACTATTTTAATGTTGTCTCAGATTTCAACCTTTCTTTCCATTCCTCAGTCAAATGGCACAATATGTAACAACATGCATTATTAACAGAATTATATAAAACCCCTGAAAACCACCATGTAAAGCAACAAACACTCGTGAATGTATACCTGTAAAATAATGTTTTCCTAATATCTATACTTTTAATCTATTACTGGCAATTTTTGCTGTGATAAAGGATCTTACTTATTCTTTGGGTTATCATCTTAAAACTTCCAAAAGGGGAAATAAGAAACAGTAAGGACTCTTAAGATAAATGACATGAGTAATGGTCTGCAAATTATCTTGTCAATAACACAGCCCAATATTTAAAAAAAACCAAAGCTGATAAAGGCATCTAAATTACAACTAGGCTTAGGTTTGGGATTTTAAAAAAACTTTTGACATGGTAAATGTTGCTGGTTTGTAATTTTAGATTTTTTGCTAGGTTTGGAAAAATACTAAAAAGAGTTAACAAAATGAAGTTTTGAAAGTTGATTAAAAAAGTGGCAAGTGGATACCAAGATTTTCATGGCTATGTTTTTGGATCTTATCTAGAGAAAAATACGCTTTCTTAAAATACATAATGGTGAAGTATTTTTGTTTTCCATGTAAGTGAGAAGACAGGTTTTGAAGAACCTTGAAAAAATGGATTCATTTTGATCCAGTGTAACTCTCTTGGATCCCCTGTACAATAGTAGAGTTCATAGCCTGAGAACTGCACTTTCGCTCAAGTGAATTCCTTTCACTCAAAGTCACAGAATCACAAAGTGGTTGGGGATGACAGGGACCTCTGGCCATTGGTCCAACTCCCATGCTTCAACAAGGCCACCTAATGCTGGGTGCCCAGGACCATGTCTAGATGGCTTTTCTGTGTCTCTAAGGATGGAGTCTCCACAACTTTCCTGGGCAGCCTGTGTCAGTGCTTGATCCCCCTCACAACAAAAAAGTGTTTCTCAACGTTCAGGCAGATCTCCTGTGTTTCAATCTATGCCCATTGCCTCTGGTCCTATCACTGTACACCACTGAAAAGAGCCCAGTTCCATTCTTTTTTGCACCCTCCCGTCAGGTATATATAGGCATTGATAAGACCACCCTGAGCCCTCTCTTCTCCAGGCTGAACAGTCCCAGATCTCTCAGCCTTTCCTCATAGAAGAGGTGCTGCAGTCTCTTAATCATCTTTGTGGCCCTTTACTGGACTCTCTCCGATATGACCATGTCTCTTCTTTACTGGGGAATGCAGAACTGGGGCCAGTGCTCTAGGGGGGACTTCATCAGTGCTGAGGAGAGGGGAAGGATCTCCTCCCTTGACCTGCTGACAACACTCTTCCTAATGCAACCAAAGATACCATTTACCTTCTTTGCTGGCAGGGCACACTACTGGCTCACACAGGAATCTCAGGTCCTTTTCTACAAAGCTGCTTTCCAGCTTACCCCCAGCATATACTGGTGCCTGGGGCTGTTCCATCCCAGGACTTTGTGCTTCCTCTTCTTGAACTTCATGATGTTCTTCTCAGCCCATTTCTTGACAGGCTGGGGAAATTAATTAATCAAGACGTTAATGAAAACGTTGTTGAGTTCTTTTATTGTCTCAAAGCATCTTTCCCTTATTCTCTCCATATTTTACTAGCTCTTTTGTGCTTCCAACAACAGGAAATTATTTAGGCATGCTGGCTGGTATGAGTATTAAGAAATCAAAGTGAACTCTAAACTGCGTAGGGAGCAACAATTCAATCTTAAGTAAATAGGAAATCCAATCTATGTCATTCTGCAATGGCAGAGAAAGATACAGTGAAAAGACTAAGTGAGCAGCCAGTTCATCAATTGCTGTCATCTCATATCTACTCATACATAATACTCCAAACTGCACTATCCGTGTTGATATCTCTAAGTAAGGTGTAGAGAACGATAGAGAAATTTCATCATCAGGTATCAGGTGCTTAAGAATTAAAAGCTGGAGTTAGAACTGTGCTTCCTTGCATTAATGAAATTCTTACACCACTCAAATGGATGCTGTGTTACAAGTAAATTCCTCTCTGAACCACTTCTAGTAGAACATTGGTTTAATATGAAAAATAATAATGAAATTGTGTAGTCTCCTCATAAAAATATATTGGGATGAATCCAAGACTGATCAAATCTATTGTAATTACTGCACAGTTACAACAACAATGAATTTGTACTGTTTGTCTGGAACCAAGTTTTAACTGGAAATCAGGAAAGATAAGGTCATGCAGGTATAAACTATTTTGTTCCGTTATTTTGAAATGTAAATTTTATAAAAACTAGATGCCTGATTATAGCTGGAATAATTAAACTACAATAATGCATTTTTCAATTAACTTCCACTTGTAGGAATATTGATACAAGTGACCTGCTATTTCCTGCCAGTCATTATCATTCTTAAATGATTTTAATCTGGCTTACTCATCTGTGCAAGAAGGTTGTTTTTTGAACAATGGTAAAAGCCAAGTAATTTATCTGGTTTTGTTTCAATAAATTACTCCCTGAGTTCTCTGTCAAACTATTAGCTCTTGATATGCAAGCTCTATGTCTTATAATATTTGCATAAAATGCTACCTATGTTCATCCTAAAGATGGATATCTTTACATTGCATTTCCCTTCCCTGCTTCATATAGTATTAACTTAAAAAGTGTAATCTTCTAACAGGAAACTAACAGATCCCAGGGCTTTTCTTTGATGATAACCATACTTTTTTCTCTCCTTCTAACATCGTTGGCAGTCAGATGAATGATTCAAAACATTTTGTCTGAATGAGGACAACCAGTCTGTTTATCTGTGAAGTCTTTGCACCTACACAAAATGTGCCACACGTTCTTTTGTGCTCTTTGAATTATTGTATTTGTCTGAGATATGTTATAGCTGTTTCATTTTTCTTGGTATCTACATTGAAGTAATATACTACATAAATAGAAAAATCCCATTGACCCTGAATATGTTTGCAGCACTATTTCATATTACGGACATATTCTGATTTCATTTACACTGGCCTCCACCTAGGGAAGCTGCTCATCAAAGGAATAAATTGAGTAAGAAGCCTAGATCACTGTGATGGAAATCAGTGTTAATATACAACCCGTCCTTTCTGGCACTAGAAAGCAAACAGGTTGCTATCTAGTTTGAATATCTGCATAAAAATATTGTATACAAAATAATCTGTCATGAGTTTTCAGTATTCAAAATAAACATTTCTGAATTATTTTAAACTTAATTCCAGTATTCCTTATATCAGTAGAATTCCAGTTCATTTATTAAAACCTGAGGGTCCATCACGTGACAGGTTGTAATCAATAAAACTTGTGCCAACTGATGTTATTCTGCATGTCAAGTCATATTGCTACAGTTCTGTCTCTAGGATGTTACAAAGCAATAGCTTGTTTGTGGTGGTCTTTTCTACCTTCTTAGCGCTGACTCAGGAATTGTTTCTCATGGCTATAGCCACGGGGGAAAAAAAATCTTATTCCATCCATTTCTAACAAAAGACAAAAACAGATCAACAAAAGCAATAGAAAATTCTTCTTTAATGGGCCAACAGTTACTGCGTTGCTTCAGATACATTATGTATACTAAATAAATTACCTTCTGGTAAGAAACTTACATGATCACTCAATCACATCAGCTTGTTGCCAAACCTGACTAATTTAAGCAAATCAACCAACCAGCCAACCAACCAACCTACTAACCACAAACTATATCTGACATTGTCAGATCATCTCAAACACTACGGCATTGATCCAGATTAGCCAGGAATATATATTTTAAGGAATAACCTAGATTTTATGTATAAGATTTTTTTTTTCTCTACATTGAGGAAGTTAGGCAAGAGAGGGCCCTTTTGAAGGAAGAAGATATAAGAACAGAATCATCAGGGATAATGTAGTAAATTTTACGGTAGAGATTCTCAAGGGACTGATGAGGCTAAGATAAGTACTGTCCTTAATGTGCACTACGGAAGCCAGTTCTATGAGTCTTCAGGGATTAGCTGTTTAAAGCTGGTTTTGTTAATCTAATTTACATATATCCAGAAACAGGAAAGGATTTCTATTGCCATTTGGGTTTTTGACAACTGGTCTGCTATTTAGTTCTCATACATTCCTTCATTAATGTCTTGGACATTGCAGGAAAAGAAGACAAGACACCAGGAATGTGGTTTAAGTAGGCCGTGACTTCATAAATAACACATCTGGGAACCATCTGGCAATGTCATCTGGCAACTCGTCCAGTGCAGGTCATACTTCCTTTGTAATCCATACCATGTGGTGGCAAACTGCCATCAGCTCTCTACCCTGCTAACATAGCCTTAGCATCACTCCTGGGATCCATGGACCCCCTTCCTCCTAAAGAGGACTGAAAATAGAAAAAGGAGGTGTGTCTCAACTCAAATGTAGCCCCAACCTTCTTTGCAGTCTTTTGTTTCCTTCTCACTTCTGATTATAATAAAGTGGACTCCTTGCTCAATAATTACCTTCACTGGACATTTGCTACAGTGAGGCAATAACTTCTCTACCCCAGCCAGATGCTCACATTTTCAATAATTGTTTCCATTAGAGCAGGCAGTGTCATATTCCCTTTCAAGTCAGAAATCTGAACAGAACATAGAATTCAAGTGAATGAACACTCCAAAAGAATAGTTAACTGATTTTTCTTTTCAGATAATTTATAAATCAGCCAAATTGCTCCTCTGATCACCTAAACTTTCAAGTGTGGTGTCCTGAAATCACAATCATAGAATCATAGAATGCTGTGGGTTGAAAGGAACCTTCAAAGGTCGTCTAGTCCAACCCCCCCTGCAGTGAGAAGGAAGAACTTCAACTAGATCAGGTTGACCAGATCCCCATCCAACCTGACCTTGAATGTTTCCAGGGTGGGGCATTTACCACCTCTGTGGGCAACCCCGTCCAGAGTTTCACCACCCTCATTGTAAAAAATTTCTTCCTTATATCTAGTCTAGATGTATCCTCTTTTCATTTAAAACCATTACCTCTTGTCCTGTCACAACAGGCCTCACTAAAAAGACTGTCCCTATTTTTCTTACAAGCCTCCTTTAAGTACTGAAAGGCCAGTCATTTTGCTGTAATGTGATATGACCTCTTGTCCTAATCTCCGTTCCACCATTATTTTTCCCTCCATTGGTTTTATCATTATTTTTCTTCATCCATTCATATGGACTTTCCTTCATCCTGAATGAATCCGGGTTATCTTCTTACCCCCTGCTATGCCTCTTTGGTTGGGCTAATGCCTACCTGAAAGATAACAGATCAACTTCCAGAAAAACTAGCTTCCTGATGCAAGTCAAATGCACAGTGTTAGCAAGACAGTATTTTTAGAGTCTGACACATCATTCTGAAAAATGGGCTGAACATTGATACTACCAAAATGATCTACTCCATACTCCTGTTTCATCTTGGATATTATTAGTCACAACCACAGATTTTTGGGTTCCTATTGCCATGTCTACTTTAGATACTCCCATTTTCATTTGAACTGAAGAAGAAACCAGTCTATGATGATAAAGACTGTAATACATATTCTTTGACTTTAACATGAATTTAAGTATTCTTTTTGAAATAACTGCCTTCAATGAGAAACAACAGTGACATGGCATCACTTGACCTCTACACTGAGAGACATTGTCAGATCATCTCAAACACTACAGCATCGATCCAGATTAGCTAGGAATATATATTTTAAGGAATAACCTAGATTTCATGTCTCATTGACTGAGAAAATCTTACATTATTGTAATTCAGAAATTAACTTCATCACCCTTGTTTTTTGAAACAATATTATCAGAAGCAGAGGAATTTTAGGACAATTTTAAGACAATTTCAAGGCAGCTTTTCTTCATTTTCAAAAGGCATGATTTATAGATCCCTAAGCCAATGCTGAACCAGAATTGTATTTTGCCAATTCTTTAGAAACTCTGTAACTATCCCTCCCTCAGGCCTAATTAAATCTAATATAAATTTTCTCTTAAGCTAATACACTCCTAAAATATAGATGATCAATACTAATGCAAAAGAAAACAATAACAGATTGCCTTGCATCTATAACAAATTGTCGTGGTTTGAAAAGGGGGGCCGTTCCCCCCACCGAAAGGATGTGACGGACTGGTTTTTTTTAGCTGGGAATCCCGCCAAAACACACACACAAAACTTTTGATGCTCATTAGAGGTGCTGATAAGAGCTTTAGTGAGCTCGTTAGGCTTTTCGGGCTAAGGAACATAATAACACATATGAGCGATAGAAGCAGGAACATTTAATAAGACAGATGTCCTTGAAGTAAAGATCGGACTGGGAAAGGGAGAGAAAGGGATGAGGGAGAATACATCTCGATTGGGCAATTCCCGCCGCTTACAAACTTCACCCCACAATGGCTCACCACGCCGGTGGCGGGGGGGGAAGGCAAAAGTCCGCCCGTAGTCCGTTCATCTGCGCAAAGCTTGATAATGGGGTTCTCTCCCGAGGCAAAGCTTTCATGCAATAGACCTCTTCTCCTCTGGGGTGGCTGTAGGGAACTCAGTAAAGGGATGAACGCTGCTTCCAGACTCCCCCCCACACACATCTGCACCGCGGGCTGGCCAAGTCGCGTCTTAAGGGAATATCTTCAAATTCCACTGCGCGTAGGGGCTACTTCATCCGCCGCAGGGATCAGGGGTACCGCTGGGTCCATCCACAAGGGCAAGACAGTTCATTAGACCACCCCCGCCGGGAATCGGCAGAAAACGGAGACGGTCCTACCCATTTTGCAGAAGGAGTCTTTTACTGCTTCAGGGAACTAGCAGGTCTTGGACGTGTCTGTCTCTCCTTGATAGGGGTTTCCAGCCCGGGGGCGTGAGATTCAGAAGTCCTGCGCGGCGTATCTGATAGCCGTTGCACAGACAAAGATAGAGAGGAGGGCAGATAGAGCAGAGAGAGAGAAAAGCAAGATGGCAAAATGGCGTCGAGTCTTCTCGGCGCGCCCCCTTTTATGACTTCGTTCAAGGAGGCGTGTTCTCCTTCCCGGAAGCTTGGGAGGACCACAGCTCTCTGGGAAGAAGAAAGCTGGACAACATGGGAGCATCCGGTTCCTCCATGGTGAACCCAGGACAGTTCCAAATTGCTGTTTTTACCAGAAGCATGTTTAAATTGACAGAGAACTTAGTTCTTCAGATGCCTTGCTTCTGTCAAGGCGCAAAATGTGTAATGGAACTTGGTTTGCATTGCATAGCTTCAGGTCATCCTTTTTTATGGATGAGGAAGGGACTTCCTTTTCCAAGGCTGCTGAGCTGATGCTTTTGAAATGTATTTAAGGAGATTATGTTTATTATATAAACTTCTCTAAGAGTGGAATGTATACGTATGCTCGTTCTTCTTAAAAGCTAGAGAAATGTTAATACTTCATTCTTGGACAACAAAACTTAAGTGCACAGACTGCATTAATGATGTTGTAAAGATGGAAAATTGAAATTCGTAGTATTTCAGGACAGATTATCTTTCTCAACTGAGGAAAGGTGAATAAAATTATTAATGCTTACACATTTCTAGATATTCTGCATGTTGTCAAAATTTCTGCCAGAAATCAAGATTCCAGAGGCCAATAGTACATGAATAGGTTCCTTGCTGCACCTCAGCAAATTCTCTCAATCTCTATCTCTTTTCCTCTTTGATTGATTCGAAAAATATTGATCTTATTTTTCATTATTCCCTAAAAATCAAATTAGTACCATTTATGTAAATGAAAAGATTTACTTGCCTGATACCAATCTATGTTATATTGCAGTTATGGCTGACTGTAGTCTTACTCTTCCATTTAAAGTAAAAAAAAAAAAAAAACAAAAACCCATCGAGACCTCTCCATAAGTAAGTATCCTGTTCCTTGTTTTGCCTTTAAGAAGAAATTGAGTCTGGTCATTACATAAAACACTGCTGATGGGAAAGTATCAATCTCAAGATGACTTCCCAGAATATTTTGTCAAGAAAGGTTGGACCACATGCTCCTGAGGTCCCTTCCAACGTGACATTCAATGATTCTACAAATATTAAATATATTATATCTGTAGTTTATCTTTTTTCATTTGTTGACATTATCCTAAACTTACTGGCCAAAAGAATATGAAGACAGCAAACTTTTGTCCTTCTATAAACTCTTGAGCTGAAGTTCACTATGGTGGCTACTTTCCCATGACCTTAAATTTTAGCCAGTCCACAAATATTGGTCCATATTCATACTACCTTGAAGTCCTACAACCTGCCTATTTTTTGGTTTGATCTGCCAAAACAACCCAGACTTTTTACCAAAAGCTGGAATTAGACAGAAATCTACTTAAGAAGATTCTACCTCATCAGTATATAAAGAAGAGTAGAGGAAAAAAAAGAGTAGGTTAGAGTCTTGGCCCCTGGGAAATGAGGGGAGACATCACTCCACAGGCTCTCAAAGTCCTGCTGGTACGACTAACAGATGTTAGTACGCCTCTAATCCTTTGGACACAAAAAAACCAGTTAAACATGACAAGTGTTTCTGCTCCCTGCCTTCTTCAGCAGCTTTTTCTTCTAGCACCAGTCAGGAACCAAGAGAGAGATCTTCTACAGACATATAGACTGATATCTATACATATGTAGAATGTCCTCAAGGGAAACTACTCACTGGTTGAACAGAACCCAAGAAGAACTTCTGCTTCACCAGTCAGCTACAGCACCCTCCTCCTGTCTTCTCCATGCTTGAGAAGAAGCTGAGAAGCCAAAGAGAAGGAGGGTTGAAAAGATACAATATATAAAAGTAACAGTCTCTTGTGGTCCAGGCTTCTTTCC
>NW_010424847.1:10197-25197 GCF_000710305.1 Buceros rhinoceros silvestris
TTCCCTACTCTCTGAAGACATGGAATGCGTTGCACAAGGTGGATATTACAATGCAAACAAAAAAAAAAGAAAAAAAATTCTAGTGTTTTGGTTCAGAAACTTTCTATTGTTCCTAGAGCTTCGTATAATCATATCATTCCCTAATTGCTACTGAGAGAATGTGCTTTCAGTTGCAAACTGATGAGAAGAGCAATAATTAAGAGAGTATACCAAGTACATCTGCCTTAAGCAAAAGTAATTTGCAATACTGAATTAATAAATTCTTTGTCTATCAGTGATACTTGGTGGCACATTTGCTTCTGTTATTGTTTTGGGCATATTTATTTATTCTGTCTGATTCTGTCTCCTCTGAGTGTGTTATATCCCCAATCTCACTTTTTTTTTCTCCTGAATAAATGCAAAAATAAATATGCCAGGAGAATGCCTCTCTATGATACCCTGCACAAAATCAAAAGGTATTTTTTATTGTTATTTACCAGAAACTCATAAAATACCTACATATTTTTTGACAGAGACAACTGTTCTCTGAGATGGAAACTATTTTTTAATGAATTTTATTTAAAAGTTATCCTTTTCCTCCTAATTTTATCTATTTCAAGCTTCTGTTCCACTGATGTTTCAAAAACCTTTCTTATGATTCCAACAGATGTAACTATTATGAGGTCAATTTAATTTACTTGAGGTTATTGTTTTAGGTATTACTTTACCTTAACATGTTTCCTGAAGATCTTTCCACTGTACAGATTGACCAAGGCTAAATCTGCAACAGGATTTAGATGCTGAAGTACAGACTATTGCAAAATTTTTAGTATTCCACCACTATCCCCCACTTTGCTTCCCAATGTGACGCATGAGGTGAAATGGGTCTTAACAGCTGACTCAAAGCAGCTAAAAGTGAGTGGAGAGCCTTCGACTTCAAGCTAAGGATGTATGCATATTGCCTACACCATGTCCCTCACAGAGACTTAACTGAGTGTGAATTTAGATTGCAATAAAGTGCTTCCTTCTATTCTGGAGTCACATCTGGAAACCCTTTCCTGAATGAGGTACCTATAACAAGTCAATAATTTCCTGAAAAATAAAATCTGTGGCGAGTTTTTGATTCCACTAAACCCAGCTGCCTAGTGTTTAAAGCATCTGACTACTTTAACTTCATGAAAGGATGTAGGTGATCTACATTTAACTGTGTCTCTCCATGCCCCGCCCAGAGCATACTCCTTCCTGTCAGGACAGCTCACTAGCCATGAAGGTGTAGTACATCTTGGGGTAAAATACCTAGCTGCTTTTAAAGCCTTTCTGTATAAACTATTTACATATTCACTTTGAGCAAGGAGTAGGTGCTGGGTTTCCCTTGTGAGTGATTTAACCACCAGGCATTCTAACTCCCTCTCTCTGGCCTAATGAATATTTCATATTTTATTCTGTGGAACAACATATTATGCAATCATTCAATTAAGCACTGTCTCATAATGCATATGCACAAGGTGTAATTCATGAATAACACCACTGAAGCTGAGAGGCTTGTTTTGTAAAATAAAAAATGCTGTTCTTCATTATTAAGCACTACATCTTTATCATTCTGCTATTGATAGCAGAGCTTGCATTTGGAAACAGAATATCAACCCGCCATTATTGAAAATATAACTAAACCTCAGTCAACTTCCAAATTGGCATGGAGAGGTTTGGAGAATGAGGATCATGGTCTTTCTGTCACTTGAGGTGCGTTCATCTGTCTTTAAAGATACAGTCAAAATATCACTAAACCTCAGTCAACTTCCAAATTGGAATGGAGAGGTTTGGAGAATGAGGATCATGGTCTTTCTGTCACTTGAGGTGCGTTCATCTGTCTTTAAAGATACAGTCAGCTTCCGGGGTGGGCGGGGGTGCATAGGGGGAGGGGTGTGTAGGGGGAAAGACAAGAAATACTCTGGAGAGCACAAATACCAAATATATGGATACAGGAACAAGTATCTTGTAGATGGAAGAGCCAGGAATTACAAAAGACAAGAGTGAGGAAAAGGAGAACAAAGAAGAACTGAAATTTCAGGGCTGAGAGACCAATGCCTTAAAAATACCTTTTTTTTTTTTTCCCACTGAATAAAAATAATTAAGAAGTTGATGCCATTGCCTCATCCTCAGGAAAAAAGCCAAAGGAAGGGAAGGAGAGGAAAATCTCAAGAAGATATCTTATCTGAGAAAACTGCTTGCTGTTTTTCAGGAAGACCACAGCCTTCCAAAGACCACAGGTGATGTCTGGAGTGGTCTAAGAGGAGGAGTCTAGCTGTAATTTGGCCTTGACAAGTATCAGAAACAGAAAATTTTGAGAGCCTTAATTAAATCAACACACTAGAAACACTTTTACATGAAGCTTGTAGAATTTTTCTTAGGCTCATTCAGTGTCATTTGCAAAGTCCTGGCCAGCATTTTAACAGTATTCTGAACTGGATTGAAATATACTAGAATCTGTTACAGGTGGGCATGCTGGAACAGCTAGAGGTAGCTGGAGATTCTTGCTGAACCTCATAAACATCCCCAGTGCCCATGGAGCTTCCCTGAGGTCACAAACTTTGCTGGACACTAATGGCCATGGGTAGGTAGCATGCTCTTGGGAGTCTGCCACATGGCAGCGGAGAGAAAAGTCAGGTTTGAGCTGCGCTAAGAAACCGTATCCGATCTTGGTCGGTAGTTAAGGGAGAAACGAGGGGAGAGGAGACAGTGATGGGGACAGTAAGTGGGATCAATTTGTCAATTAGCTCCTGAGGTAACATGAAAACATGCATAAATATCTGTTGCTAGTGACGAGGCTGTTAAAGGGCCTGATTCCTTGTTCCAGTAGCTCTTATGCTTCAAGAGTGGTATTTGTGTGTACAGCAACCTAAAGAAGAGCTATGTTTATGTGTTTTCCATAATTATTTTGTTTAGGAGGTAATCAAGGCTTTAAATTTTCTAATAAAGAGGTATGTCAATACGTAATTTTGACCTTGTAGAAAATACAAAAATTGTGACAGGAGCATCAGTCAATCGCAATCATAAGAGTTTTTCATTCAGTACTACTACAAAGAGATGAAGAGACAGGGTACTCACGTGTTTATAAGCTCAGCTTTGGTTGCAAAGATATAAAAAAATATTTAAAGTCAATTTGCTCTATTTTTTAGTTGTATTACTAAATGCTGGCATGAAATCAAGATCCCTGCTTTTTACATTTTCATTCCCATACTACCCGGTTTAAGTCATACTAAATTGCTTTTTCAAGTTTTAAAGTATTCTAATGTCTTGTTGTCCTCTTTCAAAAATAGTTCATATTGATCCTATGCATTAATCCTTGATGAGAACTCTATGTTGAGCTAGTTTGACCAAATTTCCTTTCCAAATTAAGTTACTCAAGGTGAAAACTGCTATTGTTCAAGCCATTCTCTCCAAGCATCATATACAAATCTTATCTTTCAAGACCTGTGAACTTAGATGAGAAGTCCAAGCTCCCAAATCTTTGTGTATTTCAATTTTCAAAAAGTTAAGTACTTCATCAACAGAGAACTAAAAAAACTCACAACTTTTTAATGAGAACGAAAAATTCCACAACTTTCTAACATCGGTTAGCATTTCCTGAAAGTTTCAGAGAATGAATTATCTTTTGAGATGGTATTGTAGTCTACAAATGCCAAATTTGAAAAAAATTGCTGGTATCATCAGTGTCCATATAGAATCCATAAACATGACATTTCACAGATTGTATTAAAGAGCATCACAAGTTTTGCTGGACACTTCATGGGGTATGCTATTTATGGGCTTAAATTGGAGTACTTCAGAAAGTGACCAAAAAAGAGAAATCCACCCAGTGCATTGAATAGTTCTTGAATAGTGAATATATAGTGAATTTGTATAGCTACGTTTGTAGGCACTTTATATAGGTGAGACTTAGCGGTAAGCTTATCAGGTCAAAGGAAGCCTTTTTCTCGCTACATTAATCAGGATCTTTTTCTCTAATCAGTCTGTAGTCAAGCCTCACATCCTTCTGCATTGTATTTCTGGTCGGCATCACTATTTACTGAATGTTGCTTTCTCAAGGAACCGCTACTTACATTTATTTTGTAAGGACTGTGGGCATCTGAATCAGACTGAGAAGTCCACAAATGACTGAATAACAAGTGGTTTGACATTGAATGTATATCTAGAAATCTAATTTAAGAATGTGGTTTTACATTGGTTAGTCTTTTAAGTTCACTTAAGTCCCTTAAAATTCACACAGACTGTGTGGCCTCTATTTCATAATTATCTTCATAACAGCATTTTGTTTATAAGAATAAAGAAAACCAAAATCAGACATTCACAAAGAGTAACGATTATCATCACCTTTCGACCCATATTTAAAAGCATTAATGCTCACTTGTTTTTCCTCCTAGAAATGAGTATAATTTGCAATTAATAATTTAATACTAGCATTACTGTGTGTTTAACAGCAAATATTTGATACCATCCTTTTAATGGAAATATTTTTGTTGAGCTTCTTTTGATTTTGTGCTATATAATAAGATGGATGAATTACTAGTTTTGACTCTTCCTTTTTCGCTTTTGCAGTAAACACTGTTTTTTGTTAAAGTATTGACTCACACTAGAACTAAAAGTTTTTCTCCTGCTTTCTGGGGAAAAAAAATCCCTAGCCAGGATTTTAAACAAATTTAATTTCTTAATACCTTAGAAATACACTAAATGTTTGATCTTTCTTCCTTTGCTAGAATAGGCAAAACCTCTTCTCTTTGTATCTCATCCTGTCACCACTACTTCTTGAGATTAACATATTGTCCATCTACTTTTAATAAAAACATTCCTCATGTATTCTAACAAATCATGTGTATCTGAATTCTACATACAAAGCTGTAATTCCATTGAGAGTTTGTAGTGACATTGATAAATGATGTCACTAGAACTCATTGCCTGAATTACAATCTTAATTATGTACACCTGGGTTCTTATTATTCCTTATATTATTTCTGTCATAGCACTATCTTGTCCTATTCTTACTCTGATGCTAATTTGTTTTATCAGTAGCCTAGGCACTGCAGCTTAGCAAAGCCTGCCCACAGTATTTAAACGACTGTAAATTCCTTGCTTGTTATTGCTGTTTTAAAGACAGTGAGTAGCAGCAAACAAGAAACACAATTTTTTACATGAAGCTGAGGCAAATTTTATGTAAAGATTTTTGGGGTTTTGTTTTCCTTAGTTCTCTCACTCAAGATTGTCTGACATTTCTGACTGCTTCTAGTTGTTTAATGTCTCTCAAGAAAAGGAAAGCAAAAAGGTGTGTTTACTTACTTATTTTTGTGGAAGAGGAATTCCCTTATGGCTGAAGATGAGAAACACTATGTATGGATAGCCTGAGAATGGGAAATGCAAGTTTCTTCTGGTTCTCATTCTCCTTTTTTTTTTTCTTTATTCACCTCGTGAACCTAACCAGGATTACTTTTGACACAGGAAATATAAGACTCTTCTTTGAGTGGATGTGTGGCCAATGGAATTCCTTTAAAAATGATCAATCAAGTTGGGCTTGCTTTGCTCTGGAAGCCCCTTGAAGAGACAAGTTTGCAACAAAGGTGATTAAAAGCTCCCAAATCCACTTTATTCTCCTAACATTTAAAACTATGAAGCAAGTTTAGACTTTTAGGATATAACTTGCATGTCTTCATTATATTTATTTTACTGAAAGAATGTAGGTCCTGCTCACAGTTACACACTTGCAAAGAGTTCATAGCTAAATCCTAACACATTAGTTTTGCAATTGGTCTTTAGTCACATGAATATATTGATCAGCTGTGTCAGACCTAAAAAAGGAGTTGGAAGATTGGGTTCTTGTGACTATATATTTCCCCTTTTTTCCTAAGCTGTCTCTTTTGTCCATTGACAAAATCTGAATTTCATTCTCTAGAAAAAAGACTCATTTCTGCTTCCTTTGTGGTCAGACTGATCAGAACTTAGTCTTCCCCCCCATCGCTAGTGATTCTTTGTTCTTACTGCGACAGCAATCCACAAAAGCCTGAAAGAATAGGAATCAAAATGCTCTGAATTTTGGAACATTCATTACTGGAATATCAGAAGAAAAACTTAGAAATCAAAAGAAGTGTGGACAGAAATCTGGACAACCCTCTCAAGTATAATTCTCGTACCAAAGTTGTTTTAAACAAATATTTACTTACCTTTTAGTCAAGAGGGCTAGTATGTTTGTGGTAATTATTTACTTGTATATGAACAATCACATATGATCAAGCCCACATTACAGAAATGATTAATTCTTGTCACAACTCTCTGCCACTGAAAATTTGTACGTACATTATTTCTCTTGGCAGTTGCTATGTTCATCTTTACAGTCTCAGTTCTTTCTCATGAGGTGCATAGTCCAAAGGAGCCTTTGAACCTTTTGCATGCTCTTTCTTGAACATAAGATCTGTTCTGATGCCTCTCCTTGTCCCAGATGCATATGACAACTTCCATCAGAAAACATTCTGCCCTTCTTCCATTCCCTGGATTGACTATAAAGATTTACTGTTCCACAGCCCCCCAAATCCTAATTAGGCTCTTATTAGCCCATGAGTTGCATTTCCGAACTTTGAATATTTCTCAAAATTCCAGCCTATGTCACTAATCACGACCTTCTGGAAAATGCACAAGCTATCACAACACTCAATATGGAGAACCGTAGGAAGGCGGACTCAAAAGCTAGCACTGTCAGGTGAGAGGAAAAAAAAGCCTGCCTTAACTTCTTTAAACAGTTGGATCAGTTTTCAACAATCTTTTTCACACTTCTGGTACATTCACAGGGATCTGTTTTTCAGAAGGCCTTAGCATCTAAAGCTTGCTTCAAACTCAGCCATGGTTTTAATTTCTTGTTAATTATTTTAAATATACCAGAATGCACCCATTTCCTATTTTGTTTGCAATTTTAAGAGTATATAAAAGGCCTCCTTTTTCAGCAGCAGGAGATCCAAAGAGGTCTTTCTTACTCCTTGGTTGATATGTATGTATGTGCACACATGAAAATATATGTAGATGTTCTTTGTGAATTGTCTTTATTTTCTGTCATTACAAGGTCTGAGGCATGCAAGCTGTTGCCTAAAACTTGCAGCCCACTCTGAAGAATGTGAGATAAATAAAATAAAACCAAGATGAAGCACAGATGTTATAAACTGTTGGAGAGGTTTGAAAAAGGTGATCTCTTTCTGGTTCACTAGGTTTACTTCAGTCTTTCTGTGAGCCTCAGTAAACAAAGCGAGAAACTCAAAGCTCCACTGAATGAAGAGTTTCACAGAATCTCAGTGGTAATGTACATTTCCACAACTGGTAAAAATTCATGTACAAAACTGACTCATGTTAGAGAGAAGAGGCAGGGAAACAGATTCCTGTGGCTGGGATCCAGTTCTGTAATTTTCCTATTAATTTGTTTTTGTGGAGATGGAAGAAGTTCCTGTGTGACTAGAGACCAGGATGGGACAGCTTCCATATTATTTTGAAATGAACTCTGTCATTGTTGAATAATGCTTAGGGATAGTTCATACAGAATAGGTATGGCCTGTAACACAAGTAAACGAAACAGCTTGTATTAGATGTTTAAATGAGAGACAAATCTCAAGCTATTTTTTTCTCAAGGGCTATACAAGTCCTCCATAGGTTAGGACCAACAAACTCTTCACCTTGTTTGTTGTCTGAGATATCTGAGATACTCACTCTTTTTTCTTTTTAGCTCAGTTGTAAACCTATTTATAACAGGGATCATAATCAAGGTGTAGGACTGACCAATATTTTGCTGTGCGTTCTTGAGATCGCTTTGCTTGAAACGTGCTTTGTTTTTTCCTATATTTCTTCTTTTACTGACTTTCTTTTCTTCCTCCAATATATATTTTGGTTGACTTCACTCGCTAGGTTGGAGCAGTCTTTCTTGGACAATAGATTTGTATTTCTTTCAAAGTGAAATGGGAACCTAATTAGATTGGGGTCCCTTTGGTGTTATAACACTACAAATTATAACAGTAACAACTGAAAGGGAATGGTGATCCCGCATTCAAGCACTTATGGTCTGTCCTTGGATATGGGATATGCATAAATGTGCTCTGGGTTGGGTTCCAAGGTCGGTTACCCAACTATAAATTAGATATAACTCCACTGGATTTAAGAGAGCTGATACAGATGTATACTCAGATAACTAAATCAGATTTTTTACATTTTGTCTCAAATAGTTTTATTCAAAACTTTCCTGTGTTCACCACTAAGTCTTTTGTGGGTGGGGGAATGCAATCTTAAAAGCTAAGATTTTTAATTTTTTTTTTAGCAAACCCTATACAGGTATATATTTAAAAAACTGAGAACAAAAGATCTATATCAGTTACTATGTTGGAAGACAGATTTTTCCAATCTCTCTGAGATTCTAAAATAAAATAATAAATAGGCAGAATATGTTGGTCAGTGGCCCTTGCCCTGAACATACCTGGGATCCAGGCTCACCCACAGCTCGTCAGTCAAAGCTGAGCCATGCTCAGTCATACCAGGTGGCTGCTGCCTTAACACTACTCTAATTATACTTCACGATGGCAAGAAAATAATTGCAATCTTTCCCAGTGCACTCAAAATGAAGATACAGGAAAAGTACTGCAAGTAAATTTCACCCAAAAAGGGAGGAGATGATGACTTGGAAAGCCATTAAACTAATTTCTTCACTCCCCAGAAGTTGTGTGCTTGCCATTTTCTCCAATTACTGCACAGAACACACCACTTCTTTCCTCCACATTCCTCCTCCTCATTATGATTTCTCCACCCTTGTGAGACACAAAAACAGAGAACGTATCATTAATCTTCTTTCCCAAAGTGTTTACGTCTATGATATCTGGCTTTAATTACCAGCCATGAGAAGAACTAATTACCAATGCCTAACAAATACAGGATGGTGGAAAGGGGTGATGCTGTGAGGATCTCACAGTGCACATCTTAGCATATTAGATATTCCCATTGCTACTTCTCTGACACTTGAGAAAAGAGATAAAAGGAGAGGTATGCAGGAGTTACTCCCAGTTTATAAATACCTCCAAAGGTACCTCTGTGGGAATTAAAATTTTCCTTGTGGGAGTAGCTTGTGTATAGTGCAGAGCAAAAAGATAGCACTTCAACATTAAATGTGTAATGATAGAGTTGACCAGTGACTCAAAGCTGAGGTATGCAAGCCTAAAATAAGCATTACAAGTGTGGGAGTCTGTAATTCTAAATCAAGGGACAAAGCATTTCTCTGCTTTAAATGTAAAGGGGATACTTATCTTTTCATCGACTGAGGCTGGATCTGGCCATATCACTTCTGAAAAGTCCTCATCCTCGGTGGAATTGGTTTAGTTCATAAAACATTTAACAGCTAAAAAATATACTCTTTATCTTTAAAAATCTTCTTATTTAGCATGGAAGTCAGACTGGAACACCAACTTATAAATAAGCACTCTACACTGAATGGAACTACAGCTTGTTGAAGTTAAAGCACTTCAGTATTTCAGCCAATATAACATGTAGTTTCCCTGATCCTTCTATTTACCTAAATGAATTGACTGGGTGCTTTAAAACATGAAGTATAGCACAGGAACAGCATTTAAAGGGAAAGGTGTGTATGGCAACTTTATGTTACTTAGTAACTGGGACAATACCATTAAAAATGATAAGTGAAATGTGAGCTATTCCAGGAAAAACACATAATGTTCCAGTTTGCAGTGTAAAACATCTTTGCAAAAGGCTTGAAAAAGCTGAAGAAGTCAAGACCAGAAAAAAGCAGAGAACTTCTCCGGAGAATCTGTTATAAAGCCATTGTTTTTTCCGGCAGCGAATTGTGGCATAACACATCTGGCACAGATGTGACATGGTATGGAGGTCCTGACCAACAAGCTACCAGCTGTGCCTCATCTTTCCCTGTTCTCATAGCCTGGGTGACTTCATCATCCACTGTGCACTCAGTGTACTCAGCAGTTCTTCCTTAACTGGGGAATCTGTAGCAGGGATGTTACTGATGCTTGGAAGACACCACATTGACAGATATTATCAGTCATCCTGCTCTGCTTTGTGATTTTAACGTATCCAAAGTGGTCCAAAACATAAGAGTTAGCTAGCTAGGGTTCCCGAAGCAATGTTTGTGTCCTAATGTGCTGCTCTGTCAGGTTTAATAGATGCTTCTTCCTATCCGGTTTTAATGTTGACTCTTGAAAAACTGTGGCTCTTTTATTGCTCAAAACAGTATGCAGTTCTCCTGAGTATAATCACTGCGGAAGCTATCTTGCTGTGCTATCATATCCAAAGCACTGGATTGCTTTAACTCAACTTCTAGGTATTTTGCGATACATCGCTAAGTATTGCAAGGCTTCTAAAGCTTATTTACTTCAGCAAGGTTTGTTCCACTTACTGTGATTCATGACTCAGTTGCAGAATTAATCACCTTTAATTGTCCCAGATACGACAATTAGATTATGACAATTAGGAATATAGTGCTATCTGATGGATATTATTACCCTTACCTTTCTTTGGGGCCTGACTTATCTTTAATTGATTTCATCAGAAAGCCTAGCCTTTGGGGGACACTGTTCAGGGTCAGTAGCATTCCCACGTAATTTTATTGGTTTGAAAGACGTAGAGGAGGGAGAGCTTGTACCGTGAAGTATCCTCTGCTTTTTATACATAGTAGTCATCAAAGCTCTTAGTCTGAAGTTGTGTTGGGGTTTGTTTTTTAAATACATCTAAACCACTCAAATTGCATAGATAGATAGTTTTCAATTCTCTTGAATTCCTCCAAACATTACAGCTCTTGGATGACAAAGGGTGTTGAAGAGTTGCTGTATCAAAACCTTATGTTGCAGCTGACTTATCATGGCTTTCATGCATGCACATAAGTAAACAGAGAAATTTGTGTTGCTTTGCTGAGTGCTATGCAATCCTTCATCCATCTGAAGTCACCTCCAATAAATACATTAAATAACATATTATCTAATGTTTATCCAAGTCTTATCAATAATGAATGCTGCAAGTATTTGTATATGCAGGTTGCTGCTCACCCTTGTGTGACAGACCAAAATCAAATTACTCTGCTGTGAATGGCTTGTAAGAGACCCAAAGC
This sequence comes from Buceros rhinoceros silvestris, assembly GCF_000710305.1. Classification (NCBI taxonomy): domain Eukaryota; kingdom Metazoa; phylum Chordata; class Aves; order Bucerotiformes; family Bucerotidae; genus Buceros; species Buceros rhinoceros. Next base: position 21,317 of record NW_010424847.1, read on the forward strand.
AGTAAGGGATGCAGACTCCGTTCACTGGCAGAAAGGACTGCATGTGTTACTGAGCTCAGTAACGTTCACTTTGGCTATAGGCAAGCATTTTTTTTTTCTGCATTGTATGAAAGATTGAAAAGAGTTTTATGGGCTGTGTAATGTAGAAAGTAAACGTCTTTGGTCAAAATTGTCTATGAATTCCAGAGGAGGGATTCCTGGTCTACGAATCCCAGATGATCTGTTTTTTGCCTTCCCTTTCACGGGACCAATGCTCGTAGGGCATGGTGAGTTTCACACACAACAATTTCTTCAATTCCTGTGTGGAAATTTAGAAAGGTGAAAAAGACCAACCCTTCCTGTCAGGACAATTAGAGCAACACAAGGAATATGTAAGAATCAAAAATCAGTGAACAGACAAATCACCTGAAAGATTTATGTCTTATAGAAACAGTTTGTAAATTGTATTTTAAAAGGGAAGTTAGCAGTATATAACAAAACCAAGAATGACTTAAAATAATTTTCAGGTGGACTTTCTTCAACACTTAACTACTTATTCCACTTTCTAGTGTGCCTTCAAACTAAGCACACAAAGGAATTTTGTTATTTTGAACTAGAAACAATGCTTTAAAACAGTGAGCTGTAATGCCTCAACATTGAATTAGACTTTCTAAATTATATGATTATTTAAATAAATTGTTTAGTGTTGACAAAATTGTCTTTGAATAAATAACAGGACATATCACCACACCTTTTTCACACAATCTGTTCTAAACCAATCACTGTCTCATTGAAATGAAGAGATACTCCAATAAAAATCCTAAGTAATCTGATCAGGTGATTATTATGCAATATTAACTGGGTGGTCACAGCAGACAGTGTGGATAAGTTCTTGATAAATATGTGTAAGAAATAAAATAACAATTACTGCAATTAATATTTATGAAAAAATTTCAAAGAATATCTATTTTCTGTCAAAAAATCAAAAGATTATGTAGATAATTAATTCTAGGGTTTTTTACCCTAGCAAGTTCTAAATTCATATCAACAAACCCACTGGTAAGATGACAGATGGAGCAGCTATTTAGTGCTCTACATCAATGCTGCAGTTCATGGTTTTAGACAGGAAATGAAGAACACCTTTTCTCTGTGGAAACAAGTGAGGAATCTAAGAGGCCAGAATATTTTTACCTGCAGTGATCTGGGGTTAGGCCATCAGCTTTAAGACCCTTGCTCTCATAAATGTGACACGAAATGTCTAAAATTACCATAGGCAGCAAGGCTATGTCTGTCTTTGTAAAAAGCTATGTAGTTCACAGAGTTTCTGCAAATATAGTTGCACCTGAGAATCTGTAGATTTTGGAAAAATTGATCCCAGAAGGTCCCAATCCCACCCTCTTACAGTTCTTTGATTTTCTTTGGGAAGATGCTGTTCAATCACAATACGAACCTGGTCAGCTGATGCTCAAGTCCTGAAAATATGTGAGTTGTGAAAGAAGGGTTCACTGCGCAAAGGAGTCTCATCACGTGGAGCGGAAGCTCTAAACAACAAACCCATCACTCTGGTCAGAGTAAATAGCTCGTAGATGCATCTATGAATATTAATCTCACTTCAGACAGCAGGGAACAGGCAACCCACTGCTTGAAATAAGAATGTGTGCTTACAAATCATCACTATTGAGGGACTTTCCCCATCAGACTGCGAGTCAGCAGGCGATCTAATTTTTACTTTAATGGTTCCTACAGTGTTGAACTGGCTTTCTTGCAAAATCCCATTCATTTTATCTCTGCCTGTTTTTGAAACACCACCCTGAGACCTTTCCTGCCCAAAAGGTGTTTGCAGAGTTAACAACTGTAGCCATGTACTTGTTCAGATACTGTGGTGAAAGTGGATTTTTTCATTTTTATTTGTGGGGAGGTCTTATAATTTATTTTTTAAAAAATTTCTTCTAATTATATTTTGTTTTACATTGGCCTTAGTACTATGCCACTGAGAACTTAAAAACAAAGACTGCTATGGTTTACTAACAATTGTTTGATACCACACAAATTTCTGAACTTTCCAGAGAACCAAAATAAACAATACCTTTCTGGACCACCAAAACATGGTATCTATTCCTACCAGTACTCACGGCAACTGTGCTGAAACATGTTTTAATATGATTGACCTGGGGAAAAAAGCATTTTACTTCTCAGCTGACCAGACATATTGTGAGAAAACAGGTTTCTCAAGAAGGCATCTTCACATTAGGTACAACCAGAATGGGACTAATACAAAGGAAAAAATATGAGCTTTACTTAAGAATTAATTTCTTTGTACGACTTATGAAAGTCCTACAGTATTTTATCACAGTTATTCTAAATTAGATGATTTGTTTTAAGGTTCTTGGAAAAGCCTAAATATACAAAGGAAAATGAGGTTCATCATCTTCTTCCTAGAGTTCTCGATCTATAGGTATACTAAAAGTAAAATATTTAATGCAAGTCACCTACCACTTAGTTATGTGAACTGCTTTCTTGGGAAGTTCTGTTCTCATTTTCAGTGGTATCTTTTTATATCACCACACATTCTGCTAGTTTTGCATATGCTTCCTTTATATATTTATTTATTTGAAAGAACAAGCCAGCTATATGCTGTACTAACACATCAGTGCTGATCTTTTAGTTAAATATTATCTTTTACTTGAGCCAGTCACCACTGATTGTTAGTCTCTGTGTATGAATTATTCTGTATGAATATTTTGGTTAGGATGTATTACTGGCTTATTCTTGCTCTACTAGTTAAAAACAAACAAACAAAAGATTACATGTAACAAAAAGGTTACATGTACTGTCATGCAAAGTCTATGTTTTGAAGGTGTTTGTGTGCCAAGAAAAATGGCAAAATACGAACTCCTTATAGTTAATATCAGGCCTTTCAACATAATACAGGTATTCTACAGGCATTCTAATCTCCAGTTATTCTGCTCTGGTCCGGTTGGAAAAAGAATAACTTTTTATGAATACGAGATACAAAATCATGACAATGAAAATAATGCCTCTACCTGTGGTTACAAAACTTTGAAGATCTGCATTTTAGACCCACAACTGAATACTGTAGTTTAAACTCTGAATCTATTAAAATCATTGAACACTTTACCATTGTCTATTTGCATACCAATATAATTGCCCAAATGTAATGAATATGGTATCAAAGGGAGGCGGTAGAAATAAGGGTCAGTAGGGTGTGGTGATGTTTGTTGCTGAAATTATTGGATGTTATCAGACATATGTATATTCTATCTTCCAGAATAAACCATAATAATTTTTAAAGTTTGGGAATAGGTGGTGTCCAGAATAACATATATAATTTATAGGCTGTAATTTTCAAGGACATCTGGGCTTTCATAGAGGAGATTCTGTAAAAGAAAGTTGACTGATCCTGACAAATTTCAACTTCCTCTCTCCAAACAGTCTTTATCTCTACTTACAAAACTTTACCTTAAATACAGAGGAACATGTAGGCTGAAAAGCACAGAAAAATTTTCTAACACCAAGATTCGATACCGTGTAAAGCACTCTCTCAAGGGAGGCTACAAGAAACCCATTTCTTGAGTCATTTAAAACTGAACTGGACAAAATTTCATATAGGACACTGAAGGAACAACTGTGAACGGTGGATTAGTAGGGACTGCACTAGCTGATTTAACAAATCTTTCCCATTCTGAGCTTCTGTGATTTTGCAGAAACTTCAATGGGACACAAAATACGCAGAGCTTCCAAACTGTCTCAGTACCAATCCTACATCTTTTCATCTGGAACCATATTATAAAGGTCTTGTTTAAATTATGTCAGAAACCAGGGCTATGCACAGCAGATGTATTACAGGATTATGATCCACAAAACTATCCGCACTATTGTCA
>NW_010424847.1:32697-34335 GCF_000710305.1 Buceros rhinoceros silvestris
TAACAGTCTATTAAAAAGCAACTTCTGTGAGACGTATAGTTGGTCAGAAAATTAAATGATGGAACAAGGTAGAAAAGGCGACTAACTGTAAGAGGCTGTACATTACACCCCTTGTCATTTTTTCAGGCAAGTAATTTTGCTAGAGAAAAGAGTATACAAAGTGTGTGATGCACACAGAACTGTAAAAGTGAAGCAGCTTCAGGAACAGTCTACTCATGCACGGATAAGAGAACAGCAATGCAGGCTCTGTAATGGAGGTTAGATGGGTATTAGCTACTAGGAAGCATTAATGGAGTGAACAAGAATGACATTTAAATCATCAATATCCAGGTGCTTAACATTACTTAGGAATAAAGCAATTAGGATTCAAAGGGAATAATTATCAGATTTAACAGAGGCCATTTAATGTTTGTCACTGCATCATTACTCCTATTTAATGGTAGGGGAACACTAAGGAGTTAAAATGCATTGTGAGTATGGATTAGATAGTACAGCGACACAAGTCACAACAGTTATAATTTAAAAGTGGGTAACTGCCACAGTTACTGCACAATAACATCAAAGATGATACTGCTTGCCCCTATGCTTTCAACAGGAAGTAACAGGCAATTGTATGTGGAGTCTGCTGAAAATATATGAAATAATAAGTACTGAATGAATGAATGATGCAGCTAGTGTGAACAGCTGCCGCAGCTTGGTCATCATTATTTGGGCTTGTCAACTGCTTAGGATTTTTCTGATCTCTTTCTATTCTTAATCTCTTCAACACTTGCGCATCATGTTGTCTTCAATCTACTCACATTCATGATGCCCATACCAGCCAAGATTTATTTCATTTTCCAGATATTCTTTGGAATTTGGTTGAAATACGCAGAATTCAGTTAAGTATCCAGACAGGCTGAAAGAGCGTAGTGAAATCCACCTGTTTTACTGGAAGTTAAATGTGGAACTGAGGGTTTCCAAAACTAAATGAAGAAAACTTGATGAAACTACTGCTCCATTTGCAGGGATGAGATATGTAGAATAGAAAATTCATTAATTATGAAGAAATGTTTTAATTCTGCTACACTTTTAAGTGACTATAAAAGAAGAAAACCACCTCTTTCTCTTGAAGGAATCAAAATACAAAAATGAAACTGCTACCAATGGGCCAAAAGCAATCAGAGACCAGAATTTAGTGTCCTAATAGTAAGAAGTAATTGCTGCTGAATCAAATTTCTGTCTTGATAAGATTTCAAAAAACACTGAGTACATATTACCCAGTGATGTGCACGTTCTTGCGAAAAGCCTCTGTGAATCTTCAAGGCAGCCCTAGCTTAAGTGATGTGCAAAGGATCTATGGCAATGAAGATGACATTAAAAGGTTCATAGAACCAGTAGAACCAGTACTGATAGCTAGGAGCAAGACGAAACATTAGTTTTCTGCAAGAGATCATAGGCAAAAACAAAGCTAAGAAGAAAAGTGAATGTGACTTTTAAGAATAGCTGAAAGCAGCAGATGAACTATCTACAGTCACCTAGAAAATAAGAAGGGACTTGAAGAACAAAGATGAGCCAGAACTAAAATTCTGTATGAATTAGAATTGCATTCAGTAACTCCATATTAGGAATCATAGAATCATCATCCGGCCGGAAGAG
>NW_010424848.1:0-11938 GCF_000710305.1 Buceros rhinoceros silvestris
CATTGCGGAACCTGCCATGGCCGCCACAATCACGTCCGACATCACCATTATGTGGCAACTTGTTGTGATACAGGGCACTCGACCTCTGCCATCGAGGGTCATTTATACACTTTCTCTAACGTAGAGGATGCAAAATGGCACTTTATTACGTAATGAACAGGGTTATATAATCTCCCAAGAAGCCTCGCCCATCGTGGGTGGTTACTGCATTCCTGTAACGTAAGCACGTAAGCACGGAATCTTCCGACCGCCCACACTGCCACCCAGTGTTCTGCAACAGAGAACCAGTACATTTTCACAGTATCTGCATGACTCAAAGTCATGGACATTTCAAAGACATGTAGGGCATGACTTTGCAAATGTCCTAGCACTTTGACCAGTTTGGTTCATACAATTCTACCATCTCCAGATATAAACATTGATCTACTTGTTACAGTTATTTTGGAAATGGCTGACATGAAAATCCAAGACCAGAGGCAAAATAAAATCCACCTACTTAAAAAACAGGCCAGAGGTATTTCCTTGGGAAAAGAAATTTGTATTCGCACATGACAATAAGTGTCAGCAGATGCCCACTGATGAATTATTGCTATTCTGTCTAGTCCTTCAGAGGGGAGAATCTGACTATACTTTCAGGGGTAAAAAAAAGATGTGGTGGAAAATCTTGCAGATTTTGAAAACAACAGCTATTGTTCTCTGAGGAATAGCAGGATTAGGAAACTCTGCTTGTGTCAATACAGTTTCAATTACATATAAGACACCCCAATATTTCCATGGCAGCTTTTCTCAACATTGCTAGTGTAGTAACATTGCAGAGTGTGGTTAGTAATAGTGAAACAGGGTTAGGTTGTTACACCTGGCCCGTAGGTGTGAATTTGGATGAAAGTCAGAAGAAAACTTACTCTTTGTTTTAGGAAGTGTGATCTAGGTTCCCTGTTCAGGCGTGTTTGCTGTGGAATCCAGAGACAAGAGAAGGAAAGTTCTTGAAAGGGTGAAAGTGAAGAGTTTTATGCCAGAGCCCTCTCTTTAGAGTCACTCAGAGAGATAATGCATACGTTATAGGAGCACCTTTATCTTATAATCTCGTTAGAAAATTTAACTGGAAGATGTGTTCCTGAACCAAATGCCAGCTGACATCTGAACACGGGGAAATAGCCCTCTCCCTCCAACTGTCATCTGTGGTACAAGTCACAGTCAGCTATGTGGGATGACATCTGCTCCTGGGGTCTCTCAGTGACAGCCAGAGCTAGCAGGGACCCATGGTAACTTTTCTTTCTTCAGCAGCTTGTTGTCTTTTGCTAGAGTCAACTCTGGAAATATATATTTAACTAGTATAAACCCTGGTCCAGAATAATATAACATTTTTAATTGAGAAAGCAAAAAACCTGGGGTGTCTCAATGTCATGCTAGCCCAAGAACTTCTTCTACTACAATAGAAATTTAGACTTATGTTGTAGGAGGCAGCTGCCTATCATCTACTATATTAAACAATTTTCTCCTGTGCTTGCATGACTAATTAAAGTGTTTGCTGTGTTCAAGACTGAATAAACAGCATCTTTGGTAACACAACATCCTTTTTGGAGCAGTGAATGCATATCAGAAGTGAATCTCTTCACTGCTATTTTGATACAGGTTTTTGTCTAGCTGAATTTAGAATTCAGGCTGTAACTCAACCTCCTAAAGGGCTTTCCTTAGAGCAAACAAGACTATCATAGTACGGAGAGATGCAGACAGTACCTGATTTAAAGTATTTGAGAGGCAGAAGTAAATTCTTCATTATGGCTTCTATAGAACATATGTTTATCACAAAAGTTGCAGATGAGAACACACTAATTTTAATACTTCTCAGAAGTGAAAGATAACCATATCAAAATATTATGGATATTGACTTCATCAAATATATTAAACAAAAGGGTATCCAGGCAACTTCAGTCAGCCTAACCTCAGTCTCTGGGAAGATTATGGAACAAATTCTCTTACAATCTTGTTCTACACCCTGAGGGACAACAGGGAGATGTCAGCCAGCATGGGTTTACTGATAGTAAATCAAGTCTGACTCACCTAATGGGGTGGCTGACTCTGTGGACAAGGGAAGAGCAGTAGATGTTGCATACCTTGGATTTAGGTCTTCTTCAGTCTCCTTATCACCAGATTAGTGTAACAATGGCTAGATAAATGGACAATAAAGGTGACTTGGAAAACTAGCTTGACTGCTGGGCTTGATCACTGTTGTTATCTCTGCAGCCAGCAGTCAGCAAATTGCATCCCTCATGGTTCAGAAATGAGACTGATACTGTTTAACATCTTCATTAAAGACAAAGGTCTTGGGATGGTGAGCATTTTCAGCAAGTTTGTGGATGACATGAAATTAGGAGGGGAGCAGTCAGCATGCTGGAGTACAGGGCTGCTACTCAGAGGAGCCAGAACAGGCTGAAGAAATAGATTGACATAAACCTCATGGAGTTCAACAAAAGCAAATGAAAAGGCTTGCAAGGCTTGCATCCTGGGACACATTAGTAAGAATGAAACCGGCAGGTCTAGAAGCGTGATCTTCCACCCAAGTTTGGCATCTGTAAGACCTCACCTGGAGTGTTGAGTCCACTCTAGCCAATCCCAGCACAAGAAAGAGAGAGGCCAGAGGAGGTTGGCCAAAATTTTTAGGGAGCTGACCACAGGACATGTGAGGAGATGCTGGGAGAGCTGGTGTATGTGACCAGGGAATGCCAGATCATGGGGGTGGTTAAATACTGAAATAGGCTGCCCAAAGACACTGTGGAATCTTCATTCTTGGAGGTGTTTGGGACTTGACTGGACCTGAGAGATTACTCTGAGCAGTAATTAATAAGGCAGTAAAATGCATTTGCACTGGTTTCAGCATTCATACATAGTCATGTAAAGATAGTGACCACTCTGACTCTTTGAACTTGTATAAATTATACTGCAGTTTGTATGCTTGTAAATTAAAATGAAGGATCTTTTAAGTGAAAATCCCCTATTTAGAAGGGGCACAGAATAGATGCTTAGCACATCTGCTTCCTCTGTAAATGAGGTCTGAGGTGCTGATTCTCTGAGACTCATGTATGTAAATAAGCTTACTAAGTTTATGCAAAATGTCTGTGAAACTCATGTTTTCCTTGTTAAAAATACAGCTATTAATAACTGCTTATGAAAAATATATTTAGGATAGAATACTAAAAACATTATTGAAGCTGCTGGGAAACTCTTGTGCAAGGGAAAGGTACAGATAACAAATGCTGTCAGTGTTGGCAGATGGAGCTTTATTATATGCAGCAATAGGTTTATCTTGCCTGTTTCATCATGTGGCATTTCAATAATTTGCTACCAGGAGGAAGCTTTACTATGCATCTCTTCTCCCAGACATCTTCATAGTATCCAAAGCAGCAAATACTCAGTCTACTGACTCTCTCTTGTTTCAGCTGATATGTTGGAACATGGGTTTTTAGACATCCGCAAACGGGAGTGAGGGGGACAACAAAAAGTGGTATTTCCATTCCTATCTTTTTTCCTTGCTTGATCACAGCACATTATAGAACATTAATACAAATAGAAAAAAGTACTTTCAACCTGGGAGATTTGCCATTGATACAACTCAGCTCGTAGTTTAGAGTTACACAGCCAAAGACACTTTCAACAATTGTGATGCAAATATTCCAGATATGCAGCAAAAAGGAAGAAATAATAGTACAGAATAATAAAGCACTGATGCTGAAGAGATCTTTGTTTGTACTAATTTAATTATCACTTCTCTTCATAGTGTAATGAAATCCTAGTGACTATAGTATGAATGCCAAATATGTATCTGAAAAAACCAAGTTCTTATTAATTTTTAATATAGCTGAACCAGGTATGGGTAAAACATGAAATAACAGAGACCTAGAATAAACAGGCCAATACAAAATAACAGAGGAGAGTACAGTGATAGTGGATCATAGTTTTTCTGCACAGAATTCTCCTTATAGTGAATCTCATCATTCACTAAATGCTGCCTTTTATTACGGACTCATTCATCCTTCTGGAGCTGAACGGCTTTTTGGTTGTGCAGATTAAAATATTTCATAACCATATGCTAATTATGTTCTTAGCACTTACTTGATATATATTTATAAACACAATGTAAGCAAGGCTTGAAAAGGGAGATAAAGACAGTCCATAAAATTAAGAGTTAACTCCACATGTCAATGAATTCTGTAACGAAAAGTGATACATCTGGATGTGAGGTGAGACTAATACTGAATAACCATTTTGCATCAGAGGTCAGCCAATATCTTCCTTACTATAAACAAATGGAAATCAACTGAAAATCTGAAGATAGGATGGATAAATCTTACGTAGATCAATTGAAAAGTGCAGAAGAGTACATGATATCAATGCCTGGGAAAATAGTGAAGAACTGAGCCTTGACTTGTTCTTTGTCAGGGGTGCACTAGAGAAGCTGGGATCCAATCTAATTTGTCCACATTTCAGCACTTAACATTAATATTTCTCTAGGATCATTTTTTTTTCCCATTCTATGCTTGATTATCTCTAAGATCCCCAGCAATATAAGAAAAATTGAATTTTGCTTTCCAGAGAATAAGGACTTGATCTGAGCTCTTCCCTCCGAGGAATGGAAGAAAAAGTGAACAGATAGAATGAGGGGTGGAAAAGAATCTCAGGGAAAACCCTGCAGAGTTAAATTTACAAGCGTTGCAGATTGGCAGGGGAATGAGAATGACAGAGGCAACAATACCTTCTGCCCCTGGGAGCTATAGCCCCTACAACTGTGCCTTAGTGGAACAGCAGTATTATGCCTATTTTTTTTCAGATACATAGCACCCACACAAACAAACAAAAACCAAACAAAAAAAAAGACAAACGAAAAAACCAAGATAGAAGAGGCTGTTATGAGACTTGTGGAAATCTGCGTATGTAACTGCCTACGATATCAATGCTTACAACTAGACTAATATACAAAGCATCTCTCTCACAGTGGGATAACCAGCAAGAGAGGATCATAAAATCTTCAAAAAATCTTTCTGTGGAGAAATTTAAATTCAGTATCTCCCACATCAGTAGAGAGCACAGAGCTGGGAAAGAGGGCATATGAATATTTCTTTTCTGTCTTGTATCACATTATGTTCTGAGTTACTGGATGCAGCAATCTGTGGCAGCCTGAGGTAGGAAAAGGTTTATGTTGTTTTTGACTCACTCTTTAGGATTCTAATTTAAGTAAAAGGATTTCCTTTTTCTCAATTTTATCAACAGAAAGCTTATATCTGGCATAATTAATTCATCTGTTACTGGCGCATCACACTGCGCAAGTGCAGTTCATGCATTCATAATCAGCCCAATTTTTGCCTGCGATTTGTCCTCGCAGAATTTTTTTGTGCTTTCGTGCTCTTAAGGTGTGTATTGATTTATTAAGCACTCATAGGAATGATATTTAATAGCTTATACTCTATAAAACACAAGGCGACCCAGTGCGTATGTTAATAGGCTTATCTTTGCTATCCCCAAGTAAGCATAAAGTCAAGATTTTCATTAAATTATTATTACATTTTGCATATACCAGATGAGTCCAACTTTTAAGTATTATATAAATCTACATTTTACCAGCAAAATGTACAATCTCTACAGTTGTTCAAAATGTTATTGTAAAGATACACCAAAAAATGTAATTTTTGCTTTTTTTTTTTTTTTACATTTCAACTTTCAATTTTTAATTTTGAGAAAGTTATTGGGGACCCCAGGCCTCGTCAAAGGTCTGTTTTCCAGCTACTGTAAACACAGTGTACTTTATGTAAAAGTATTAAGTTTCAACTTAAAACATTAACATACCCCCCAGTCATCTTAACCATCTCTCTTTGTATCTCTCCTGCTTTCGTTTAATTTTGCTTGAACATATGTAACTGATATTAAACATCAAGTTTCAACTTCTTCCATATACAATGGCACTAATACTTTTCTATCTCTGCAGGAAAAGCTTCTTTTGCTACATGGCTCACCTCTGTTTCAGTTGTAAAAAAATATTGCCACTCACACTAGGCTGTTGTCCAGCAAGGTGACACTCCATTCCAAAGTGATCAGGCCAGCTGGTAGAGAAATAGTTTGGGTTTGATTCCCAAAATTATTAACTTGCACTTTGTAAAACTGAAATTCGTACCATGTCTATTGCACAAAGTCCAACCCTAAACATTCATCTCTTTCTGTGTAACATTCAGAACAAACTCTTCTTTGAATATTTCATAACTTCTTGTAAGTAAATTTCATTAATATCCTAATATTTTTAATAAAGAAATTGATCAAAATTTTTATTAAGTTACTAAGATTCCAAACCAGTCTTTAAGACGACCACTAAAATAGAATGGTATAACATCCCTATGTGCTAATACCTCAATTTTTAAAGTTCTCCATTGCCAAATTCCTCTTTGTGTGACCTTGTAATTTTACCTAACTTCATCTTCTCCAACTTACAATATACATTTCTTCCACTGGTATATCAAATACTTGACTGGAGTACACAGATACGAGTTTTGTGAATGTCCCCTGTTTAGAAAACTGTCAGTGAAAAAAAGCTATCAGGTTAATTTAGCATGTTCTATATTTGCTAGGCTGGTATTGTATTATATTACATGACATTTTGCTTTAAGGACAATTACAGACATCCTCTCATTACTGATATGCAGGGATAATTGATGCTAAAAACACTTCTAACTTCGCTATACTTCAGTTTGACTGCAACCTTCTTTAAAAAGAAGCATTAAAAATGTGCATTACCAGATCCACAATTTCAAAAGCCTTTTTTTTTTTTTTAGAATTCTTACATGAACATTATCTGGTCTCCTCAGTCCTCAGGGGGTTATAGCTTTTCCCTTGGCTGTGATTGTTTCTGTTTTTATATCCTTCTTGCTGTTAGTCTTGCTTTTGTGTTACAGTGCATAATTCTGAGATGAAGAACTTCCTTAATTGGAGGGCAGTGCTAAGATTATCCTTTATATTATTCTTTCCTGGTTTCTTCTTCCTTTGTTCTGTTTTTATATACCTTTAAATGAAAAATTCCAAATGATGCTTTTAAATGCCTGCTGCTAGTCTAACTCAACTGAACTTCAGGAATTCTCACTCTATCTCAGCACTTATTGACTTTTAAGACATAATTTTCTTGTAATCAGCGAAGACTTTCATGGCCCTTGAAAATGACTGCTATCACCAGTTTCCCATTGCTTAAACTGGAATAAGGAAGATCTACATTGATTTTTTCTTTACAAGTCACATTTAAATATATATATATACATAAGAAGAAAAAAAAATCACATTTTAGTCCACAGTGCAGTGGTCTGTCTGAACATGTTTGTCATCCAGGCAAATTTGGCATTTCAGGCAAATGCATTATTACAATAATACAATACCAATAGGTGTAAAGAATCCCAAGTATTTACTCAGGTATGCAATTTTCAGACTGCTACTGATGCCTCTGATATAAACACTTAATTAGTTTAAAAGATTGTTTTTGCTACGTAAAACTTGTAGATTGATCGGTTTCTTTTTCTCTATGTGTTTCCTTACAAGTTTTTATTCTGTAACAACAAACTTTCAGTCCTTTTTTACACCACATGCACAGAGCTAAGATTTATTTTGGAGAAGAATAAACATGCAGAGCTTCTTTTGCAGATATAAAAAATTGGTTCTCTTCAGGGTCACCTGTGGCTCTCTGTTTTGGGCTGCAATTTACAAAACAGTGGTCAGCAAATCAGCATCACAGAGTCAATCTAGCTGGATAAACAAGATACCAATTGTACTTTGCAAACAGTTTCTAACAATACAAATGGGAAACTAATGAAAGATAACAGGATGAAATCTTTTTTGATCAGCACACCACTGTTTAGCTTCCTTCTTTTATCCCTGTAGTAACCCTGCTGAGTAACTGATTAAATTACTGGCCTACTATGTGCAGCTAAAGAAATTACCTATAAAACTCCATAAAAGTTGAACGTTATTTAGTGTCAGAGACGTAGCTCTGGTTACCTATGTCTTTGTCCCATCACGTTTACTGCAAGGCTTTGCTTGTTTTTAAATTTACTATAGATTTTTTTTTAATGTGTTCACATGTCTTAGCTCGAGTTTCTAATTTCTCATTTAATTTTTCTCAATATAAAAGTTAATTTTAAGATTATAATTATCTTCATTTACATACTGTTACTAATTTTGAGTTAGAAATTTAAAAAAACCCTGCCAGTAATAAGTGAGGAAACTGAGAGCCAGCAAGTCACTCAAAGCACAGACGTTATCTTGTGTTAAAGAAAGGTCTAATTAAAGCTGATGGCTCATGAGGGGTGATCTCTGCTTTTGCTTTTCTTTTGTTTTCATAAGCATAAGAAAACTGCTGTCTGGAATACAAGAATAAGAAAACTGCTGTCAGGCATATGTCCAACACAGGTACAGATCATTTGCAACAGTCCTTAAAAGTATAAGTGATGTCTTATCCTAAAATGAAGAACAAAGAATATGGAAAAAAGAGTGCAAATGTTGAACTGGCTTAATGAAAACCAAACTCCTGGGCAAGTAGTGCTGCTCACTATTGCTTTCCACATGGACATTATCACCTTGGACATGCATGCTGAAAAGCAATCTGGTTTTATTCCTTGTCAGCCTTCATAACAGGTATTTGGAGTACAGTGGACCATTCTGAGGAAGTTAATGTCCTGCTTGCTTATCCTGTAAGCATATGTAGCAAACCTCCCAGCCAGCAGCACTGCAATCTGTTCCAAAGCAATTGGGTTCAGGTAATGAATGGGTAGTTAGGAAGATAAAGCCAATTTTATAACTCTATTTCAAAGGATCCTGAGGCAATTAAGAAAGTTTATGCAGTATAGCTCTTACTCACCCCCATGACAACCAGCCACAAGAGGAAGTTTATAATGATATGGCTCTAAATGGTATGTATTTTACCATCCTTCTCTGAACAGTAATATGATCGTGAGTTAAGAAAACTACGGAATTAACTGTAGAGCACCCTTTCAGGTCCAAACTAAATCTCTTGGAATAATTTAGATTTTTTCTTTTTCATGTTGTAGATTCTTTTCTCTAAATGATGGGTTCATGTTAGGAATAGGAATACTATGATTGCTATTCCTAATTAAGATCCGGGTCATATGTCCAGTTTTGAGCAAGATAAGATGGTTATAAGAAAAGTACAAGAACCATCATTGTTAGTGAGTTGAGGATGATCAGCTCTCTTGAAGAAGAGCTCTAACACTAAAGACCTGAAACATGAGAATTTTTTTTATATTAACTCTTAAAGTTCTGGATTATTTTTTTCCCAACTTAAATTTAATCACTCTAAGTCTCCCTTTTCTTCTGTGAAGCTCAAAATGAATCTAATCGTATCATATGTGAGCATATAATTCTTTTAGTGTAATCTTTTACACCCTCACTTTTTTTTTTTTTCTTATTCATTATATCTTCTGTCCTAGATAAGAGGACTGAGAAAAATGGGTTGATGAATGTGCAGTATTTTCTGTATTCCACTCCTGACAGTAGTTTGCTGTTTTCCTATTATGCCATCACACTGAGGTGGAAGCACAAGTCTGATGATTATCTCATGTAAATACAAGTTGGATGGTATTTTCTAGGACAATAAGGAAATTTTTGCAAGAATCTTCACATAAAGGAGCCTATTTTATACATGTCTCTTAAATAGATAGCCTAAACCCTACAGAGAGCAGGGTGGAAAAAGCAAAATGAATGAGAAATTTTCTTCAGCTACTGTATAGGAACATTTGTTTGCTGGAAGCAGAATGGAGAATCAAGAGCTTTGGTGTAGAGCTGTGCCCTTGTGGAATAGCTCAAATCCTGGAAAAGGTATGAATAGCATGACATGCTGAACTCATCAAACTTAAACAGCTTTTTTTGAAGAAATACAGAAATCACCTTAAAGGACAGGAAACGAATTACTACATCTATAAAATCTTCTTTAGTGGGCCAAGGAAATTAGGGCAGGTATTCTGAGTTTATTGTTTATCCATCCCTCAAGTGTCTCCTTGCTAAGCTCCCTCCTGGAGACCTGCATGTCATCAACTTCTTAGTTCATCGGTGAGTGAGCACAGTGAGTGCAAAATGCACTACACCTGCTGTGTGTGCACAGGAGAACCTTGATGAGTATCATCCTTCCCCTGATACTGGAAGAAAACAACTGTTCCTCCTGACAGAGAATTCAGAGTACTAGCTTAGCCTGCTTGGTAACTGCCTTCCACAGGGCCCATGGCTCAAAGGTAGTTGCTGTGGGCGCTGTAAGAAAAGTAGGTGAAGGAGTGTTATATTTAAATTTTGGGTAGTATTAGTTTTAAGTTTGTTTTTTTGTCTGGGTTTTATGTGAAGAGCAGAAGCTAAGAAATATATGGAGAGGCTGGAACAGAAATGTATTCAGGCTTGATTCAGATGTGTCAAT
The DNA here is from genome assembly GCF_000710305.1 of Buceros rhinoceros silvestris. NCBI lineage: Eukaryota > Metazoa > Chordata > Aves > Bucerotiformes > Bucerotidae > Buceros > Buceros rhinoceros. The sequence goes on from NW_010424848.1 coordinate 10,445, forward strand.
TTAACTATAAAAGTTGTGTTGAACTGGAAAATGAGAAACTTTCATTTTAAAATGTGACAGTAAGAAAAAATCTTTCTACGGTTATTTAGCTGAATGGAGCAAAGGATATAATAACATGAACTTCATTATTAAAGCTTTTTTTATTAATATAGTTTAGTCATTAGTAGAAGTATTTTTAAAAATATCAGTTTAAAGAGAGGACTGAATTAAACTCTTCAAACTTTTCATCAAAACATGAACAACTGTTTTTTAGGGGAATATAATTTGTACATGCTCCCTGGAACATAGTGTTTTCTACAATCAAATGAAAAGCATTTAATTAAAAAAAGTTTTCCAGCAAGCCTAGTTGTATGAAAAAGGGAACAAAAGATCTCTGGTAGGTTTCACTGTACAAGCTTGTATTTTATGTGTTATTATACTGTCTTTCATTTATTTCCGGTGCTAGCTAAAGATAATTGGTATACTTGATGTTTTATTGCTTGAAGTTTTCTATGGCACAACATATTTCCAAGTTCATAGTTCCCCAAAATACTCTGTCTTATGTTCCTGGGACCACACACACACACACAACTGTGTTTTTACACAGATGTAGGTTCATAAGAGTTACTGTTTTATCCTTTGCTTTTTAGGTTTTTTTATTTTCTTAAAGTATTTTGAAAGTTTTGGTAAAGAAATCAGTGAACAACATCCTTTTGAAGCAAAGTGAGTATATAACATATTTATTTTAGAAATACTTAGAGAGGGATGGATTTTTTTTTTAATAAACTTTCTAGATTCACACGAACATTGTTTTAAAAAAGCAGAAGGCAGGTTCTCCATGAACCATCTCTGTGATGGTGTCTAATGGGAGTTATTTTCCTTTAAAAGAGATGAATTTTCAATATACTAGACAAGCTTGTCTTTATCTAAAATATCTACCTGTAGTCTGTAGTTGCACTTACCTATGATGCATTTATGGGAAGACTAAATCTAAGGTAGATTCTGCAATCATGTTTGAAACCTGTAAGGCTGACAACTGTGGGCATGTCCCCCCGGCCGGTCTGGGAAGAATCCCAGCTAAGCCTGATGTCAGTCAACAGCAGGAGGCATGTTGTTTAGGAGGAGACAGAGAGGTTGTGTCAATGGGTGATTGGAAAGCCAGCTCATCTCTGGGCAGGGCAGTGAACTTGGAACCAATCCAAGCAAAGCACGAAATATAACTCAGAAACTATAAATTCATGTGATAAGGGAGAAACTGCGCAGTTAGAATTTGTAGTGTGTAGGTGCTGCAGCAGTGTGCTGCAGTTGTATCTTAATAAAGGCCTTGTGTGCACACAAACTGTTGTCGCATTGTCCGCCTAGAATATTCGCAACGTATGATTTACCACTACAGACAATCAGGCTCTCTAAGTTACAAACATCTTATACAGTGCAGGAAAATACAGGTGTAGTGTCCACAGAAGAATAAATGATTGTTCAGTATGTCTCATTCTCTCTCTCTCAAAAAAAAAAAAA
>NW_010424848.1:12101-20637 GCF_000710305.1 Buceros rhinoceros silvestris
TGTTGCTCATTCCCCCCCCCCCAAAAAAAAAAAAACCAAACAACCAAACAAAACCAAAACAACCCCCCCACACACAAAAACCCCACCAACTACCCCCCAACACCTTCCCCCAAATTAAGCCGTATTCAATATTGTTTATAGCTTTTGTGGTGTTCCTGGGAGTTTCAGCTGCTTATAAACATCTTCCAAACCTATCTTGTTCTGCCACTCAAGCTCTCATTAAAAAAAATAAGTTTCTGCAGCAGAGATAATATCATTTGAACTGACTTGCTTTTCTCTGAATTGAATTGATAGATTTTTTTTTCTAGTCTTTAATCCTTTAAAAGAATACATTTTGAGGGATTAATCCAATAAAAAAATTTCTAAAAGCAAATGGAATGAGCAGCTAAACATCTCTTTTTGGTTACCCCCAAGCTAAATTAACTGTCTTAGAACACTACACTAGAAAAGGGTATTTCATACTCTATCTGTTGCTTAATGCAGCTTTAGCTTGTCCCTTCAGTAAGGTTGTAATATAAAGTATTATAAAGTTTAAAAACGGAAACATTTGCAATATCCCCTTAATAGTAAGGAGCTATTGTCACTCTGCTGTATCTTAAACCATATTTTCAACTGCAAGAGGAAAACAACCTGCCAGAGTAGCACCTGAGGCAGTAAAGGACAACATATCAGATACCTGTTTATCATGTGCTCTGATGACTCCAGGAATAACAGGCTCATCCTGTATAATAGGGGGAATGAAAACAAACAAACAAACGAAAAACCAGAAAAATGGAAGATTGTCTTGATCTCTTTTCATTAGCAAGTGACAGCTTTATTCTTTGGTTTGTCCTCTTTTAATACTCTTCTTGGTATGTCATAGTTTGAAAAAGGATCCGAAATGTTGAGAGCAACAAATACAGCCTCAGGGAAATGTAGTCTCCCTGAGAGCTAAACAAAGATATTGAAAGGTTTGAGCTGATGAGACAATGGGACCCAAGCTCCGGGCAAGGAAAACAGTAAAGCAGGTTTTGGATTAAGGGGATGAGAGAAAATTAATTTAATTCACAAAACAATTAGAACTATAAATCAATCACTTAAATTTGGATAGGACAAAGATGGAAAAGAGAGAGAAATATTAATAAATACTTTAATCGGTATATACAAATAAATATAGATTTCTCTGTTCCATTCCACAAAATCCCCTGATTACCAACAAAGCCCATGCATGTGGTCATCGCTGGAAAGGTGGGTGTGGATAAGGAATAAAGCTGGAATGGGAAACACAGTTCTTTTAACCTCATAACCTCTCTTCCAGTAATATAGTCCTTCTCTGAGATGAGTGGAAAACTTGAGTTTGCTGGTTTGCCAAGGGCTTTTCTTCGGCCTGTTGCTCTCCCCATCTGGAGAATGAGAGATGAGCTGGATCTCCAGGGAGTGCCTTAGGTTTCCTGCATTCCAGTGGAGTGCTGTTCTGGATATCTTAAACCTCGTTTGCTTTCCGATCACCAGAAGCTCTGTTTCCCACACAGAACTGGGGGCTTACAGCCATTTCTGTCCCTTTTCTTCTGAGCAAAAACTCATTTAACTACCCGCACTAGTAACTGGCAAACTGAAAAGACTACCTGCAGTGCGGGAGATCTTTTCACTGTCCCAGGCTGAGGTGACTGCTTGTTCCCTCTCTGTGTGTCTGTTTGGGTGAAAATAAAATGGATGAGCGCTGGGGAAGCCATGTGAATTGGGGCTTTTATAGGTTTATTCACAGAGGTGCTTGATTGACATATTTTAACTCCAAGGGCAGAAGCTGAAACCTGAGATGAGGGTCGGCCCCCTCCCTTTCCCTCAAAAAGACCACGAGAAAAACAACCTTTTCCCATGCTAAGGGGGAAAGGAACAGGGGGGGTGTGTGTGTGTGGATAGCTAGTCCCCTGCGTTGACATTTTAAGACACCACATCTTCAAGGAGTTTTTTGCTGATTCCTTTCCCTTGCATGGCATAGAAAAAAAAAAATCAGTAAAAAGGATATTGGTTTAATATAGATTGTACTGAAAAGGAAATCTGTTAGATATATAGGAAATGAGAGAAAGAATATGTGTTAATAATATTCCTAGTCAGTGAAGACAGGGATTAACTGTTCCTACCATATGACCACTTCAGAAATCACATCATTAATCTGTATATACCTGCATAGGCCATAACACACTTCCTTTACCATCAGAAAATGATTATGAGGGCTTTCCCTATTTTGGAGGCTAACTTTGAAGACTTATGAAGTAACTGCTCACAGACTGTGTAAAGATTTCTTGGCTGTATTTTCTTACTGGTGAATAAAACAGTGCTAGGCAGTAAGAATGAACACTGGGCAACTGATTACCCACACTGCTTTACACCCTATTAAAGAGAACCAATAAGACAACCAGACTGCATTGCATTTGTGCTTCTGGGCTGCATAACGATGCTTCTCGAACTGTAGTATATAACTGTTAAGTTTTGTGTGCTGCTTTCATTCACATGTAGGATGAGGGGACCAAAGGCGATTGACATTTCTTCATATTGTGCACTGGGAATGTTTCAAGGTACCTGATATTCTCATTTGGTGATTGGGCATGGTCTCAAGAATGCTTTCTGGCAGAAGTCACAGAAGGAAACTTGCTAGCAGTTACGTAGTAGGACTGGGCCAAGTGAGGAACTGAGTCAGTTCCTGGTTCTGTGTTCAGTGTAGTGTTATAAACAGTCTGTTGGTCCAGCTCAGCATGCTGAAGGTTAAACAAGCCTGCTATGCTTTAAATGTGAAGGACAGCACATGCTGTTTTACTGGGTGAGATTTTTCAGAGCAAAATGCGGGACCCCGATGTGCAGGTTTCCATTGTACAATTTTTCTCTGCTGCCTCCCAGCAGGGCAACCTCTTGTCTCTGTTGGAGTCAGAGCAGTAACGACCTTTCTCTGGAAGTCTCCAGTATTTTCTTCCAGAATATACAGTCTTTTCATCTTGAATTAATTCACTAATAATCTAAAAATATATACGATCATTAACTTATGATAATTCAAGTTCGTTTGTGGAGACCTGTATCAGAATCGAACCATTTCAGATGGAGTTTTCTATGTCACGTTTCCCCAGTGGTGATGCAGTCAATTTCTAGGCAAGATTTTCTCGAATTTAGCAATATTTTCCTTGTTTAAAAATTTTCTGGTGGTAATAAGTTTCAGAAACAACACTACCCTAATAACCTTAGGATTTAAATGCATTGGCCTTTAGAATTAGATGAAAGTAGTCATAGAAAGTATCTAAATACCATTAAAGTTACTTAGTATTTAAAGGATAAAAGAACTCTGATGGGTTATTGTTTAATAATTATATAAACAAAATTCAAACTGATATGTTTTCAAGTCAATGCTAAAATAAAGCTGTACATGTATTAGGTACATACATACATGCATACAGTAATTTAGGGTAAAATGCACCTTGTAATTATGATCAGTCTGTTACTGAAACTATGGGGAAGATAGAGTTAGTGTTAATCTGGAAAAAAAGCTCAAACTTTTTCAAGATAAGTAAATGGGTGTAAGAATATGGAAACAACATGAACTTGTACACAGTGACAAAATGGAATATGTTCAGCTAAGGCAAATTAACTGCATTTCAAAATATTTTTTTTCCCTAAAGTGGATCTGCAAATGCTGAAATGTCTTAATCGTGTTACCTTTGGTATGTTTTTCAGATCTTCACTGAAACTGTTTGATGTCTATGTATTTGTGTAGTTCCATGTATTTGGATTTCTTCTAAATTAAACTTTATTTCTGAATTTCTGGGTTTGTTATGTTATACCCAGGCTTATATGCAGTAATGTCATTGTCTGTTCTACCTAAAATGTAAATTCTGCAATAATTCCATCCTAACAGAGGTTTATGTTATAATTTGAAATATTTTAATTCCATTTCAAACTCTGCAAAAAAATATTTTTAAAGACTTGTAGTATGAAAAAGAATTATAAATCAAAGAACTGTCACTATAAACAAATATTTAAGATGGTTAAAGATATCCACTTGCAATAAATAGGATATGACTGTGTTCTGGTTTGAGCTGAAGCTTCCTTGTTTGGGGAAATGGACAAATAGGATTATTCCATGCAGTACAATAACTCCGCATTCAGTTGGTTAAGGGAGTCAGGTGAATGTAACATTACGTTGGGAGCCTTTAAAAGCAGCAGGCCGGTGAGTGTCTCTCTCTCTCTGACTTCCGGATGGCTTCACGGAGGGAGGATTACCACGAATCTGCTGGCTGATGACTAGGCCCGACTAGGCCCGGCTAGGCCCGACCTGTCGAACGACTAGGCCCAAGACCTGAAGGCCTACACCCCCGGATCGCTGAGGATTACGGACTTTGAACTATTACTTCCGTGAGTCTCGTCTGAAATTGGGTGAGATATCCGGACTCCCCGCAGTTTCGTGCAGGGAGTATTTCCTGAAGTTTTCTTGCTGCACGGGGGTTCCTCCCCATTCCGTCTCGCTGCGAGAAGAATCTCATTTTCTCTGCTTGGGAGCAGCTGCAAGTTTTTCACTCCCACCTCGTTGCTGTGTGCCTGCCAAGAGGTTTGACCTTGAACAAGACTGTTAAAAAACTTTTTTTCTCTCCCCTTTGCACCTGGTTATCTGAGTCCTCTCTTCTTAGTTTTTTTTTCCTGTTTTTCAGTTGTGTGTATATATATACGTATAGTTGTGTGGATTTATTGTTCATTAAAAGTTTGTTTCAGTTTCCCAAATGCAGACCAAGGTGTGAATTTCTTCTTTCCCCTTAAACTCCTTCTGTCTCTAGCGAGACAGAGGGGATCGTTAAGGAATTCAAGGAGTTATTACCTCAGGACCTCGACTCTTAACAGACTGCATATATAGTATTGCAAAGAGCTGCTTTATCTGGATATTACAGAGATTGAAATTGTTGGGAAATTGAAATGGACAGGAAATTTTATGTAAAAGAATACTATGTACTAAAGATAATTACTTATTTTCCCCTAGAAATAAACAAGATTTCTGCTTGCACATTTCTAATATGGAAAGTAGCTCATTAATGTCATTACAATTTAAGCTTTACCTATATTAAGAATGTATAAGAGATAGTAGAAAAAAAAATCCCCAAACCTAAAACTGTCTCAACAAAAAGAACAGAGAATGATGTTGAAACTGTTATCTCAAATAATACGAACATCTAATGAAATTATAGTAAAATCGTGATAATTTTCTTGGTTAGGACTTACAAATTGGTTTTAAGAATTAGTTTTTATAGTGACCAGAAGAAATTGATAACCTGTAGGTGAAAACTGTATTTGAGAATCATTTGGCTAACAAGCTCTCTGTTTTGAGAGCAGTAGACTAAGTGCATTTAAACTACCCAGTGAAATTTTACCAATCACACTATAACTCCAGTCATCATACAGATTCTTAGGCCATTTTACGGAAGTGAGAAATCTAGCAATCATAAAAATTTTGCATAAGGTTTTGAAATTAACTACGTGAAAGAGAATCTAAGAATTGAGATTAGAACTGCTAGAAATTTGGGAACTAAAATCTGACTCTTTCACAGATTGTTTTAACTCTCTTTTCTCTCATTCAAGTATTGCTGTGTCAAATTTGCAAGGAGCAAAACCATCATCTAGTATTAGCAGCACATATTAATATGTATAGAAATATAAACTGATAAAGAATGCAATTAACCACTAAAATTAATGAACTTTGTTACTAGTGAACTCACAAATACTTACTACTAGTAAGTGGTAATATAGCATTTTAAAATTATTTCAATTACCAATTTTATTTTGTTTTAACATAACTGTATCTAACATCAACTATTTAGTGAAACATTTTTTAATCAAATAATCATTATAACACAGTTTTCCCTAAGGCAAAAGACCATCAGGCACCCAGCTCTCAAGGATAGTAAAGTTGTTGATTACTTGGGATAATTTGAGACTATGATATTTTGTTGTCCTGGGTGTCTATAATATGTTTTCTATTCTGCATATTTCAGACATATTCACAGCTCTAACAACATTATAAATGTTTGGCTTAATCTTAATCTGGCTAACTCTGTCACTAACGAAAATTCAAACACTGCAGGGTGAAGTTTGGTTGTGTCCAGAAAGTCAGTGAGGGAAGATGTGCGGAAGGAGTTCTTGGGTACAAAGAAAAAATTGACCACATTGTACAGAAAGCAACTTATTCATGCATTGCTTTCAGCATTTCTTCAGTTCTAAAATATGTTTGGATGGTTCTAAAATAAAATATTGGAATTCCTGGGAAAGGAAATTCTGATTCTTGTCTGTTTCTTGTAGTTTGTAAATTGTAAGAATTTTCTCTATCTCCGTCTAAAACTAGAGATTTTGCTTAAAAAATGGTCATCTCTCAAGATTATTTAAGTAAGTCACCATAGTAATCCAACAGAAAAGATTTCTTTGGAGACAAAAATTGAACAGAAACCATGCAATGACAGACAGGAAGAGAGGCAAAACGGCCCAAGAAATTTCCGTTGTGTTTTCTAAATTCAAGACTGATTTTGAGCCCTTTAAATGCTGAGTGCAAAGTAATTTTGTGATAAAAGCAAAAAACCAAACCTGACCACAAAGAGATCTCACAATGGTTAAGGCCAGGTTTCTGTAACTCTATGCATTTTGGGCATTTTTCTCCAATTCTCTAACCCTTGATGGAAAAGGCCAACCTGTAGCTACTGTATTTATTTGGGAAAAGAAAATTAATACATTGTTTGGCTGCATTCCTTTATGAAACATGGAGAGTATTTTAAGCCATGTCAACTATTCAGCTACCAATAAAATACTCCCAAGCATTCCCAATACTTCCTTTATCCATTTTCATAATTTGATGACCCAAAAACACAATGTCGCGGGTTAAAACTATGTGGCTGTTAAAACGAAAAGGGTTTTGCGACGACGGGGTTTTAGATGGAATGTAAACCCACCAAAACCGGCACAGAACAGAGCTTAGTAGTTCGTTATGGCTTGAATTCAAGGCTTTGTTTAGGCAAAGAGAAAACAAACACAGGTTTAATGTAAAGGGAGTAAGAACAGAAGAGTTTTAATAGTAAAAAAAGCCCATAAACCAATCATTTTAAAGTTAAACAGGACTGGAAAAGAGAGAGGGAGAGATGGATGAACAAATAAATAGGCACATACAAGTATAATACAGTCTCCCATCTCGACCCACATCTCTCACTCACAGACAAAGAACCTGCCACGTGGTCGCACAGCCTGGGAGGTGGGGTGGTGGTTGGGGGCGTGGGGAAGGAAAGGAGTCTTTGTCCATCACCTCACAAAGTTTTCAGTCAAAGAATACATCTCCTGGGGCTAACTTCCATGTGGTAACATAGTCCTTCTTCCTTGGGGTAGCTGGGAGGAGACTTGAGTTTACCAAGGGCAAAATTCCAAGGCTCTCCCCGTCTGCGGAGCGAGATACTGACTGGGCCTTCAGGGAATGCCTGTGGGTTCCCCACGTCTGCGGAGGCTCTATGCTGAGCATCTGGAACCAGTTCGCGTTGCCCTTTGCCATCGGTATCTGTTCCATCCATGCAGGATCTGGGGGTGTACAGCAGGTTTTACCCCTTGCCAGCTTAAACTCAGTCCAAAGCCACCCCTGCCAGTAACCGACAAAGCAGAAAGGTCTACTTTCTTCGCAGGAGTCCTTTTACTGCTCCAGGGTCATTGAGGCAACTGTGGATGTTCTTTTCTCTCTCCGATGAGAAGTTCTCTCAGTCCCGGGGATGGAAATTCAAAAGTCCTATAGCTTGCCCAAATTTGAAAGTGCCGCGGCTCACCCGAGGGACTGTCTCAAACTCCCCTTTTTATGCGCTTATTGAAAGGTCTACTTTCTTCGCAGGAGTCCTTTTACTGCTCCAGGGTCATTGAGGCAACTGTGGATGTTCTTTTCTCTCTCCGATGAGAAGTTCTCTCAGTCCCGGGGATGGAAATTCAAAAGTCCTATAGCTTGCCCAAATTTGAAAGTGCCGCGGCTCACCCGAGGGACTGTCTCAAACTCCCCTTTTTATGCGCTTATTCACGGAGGCGTGTCTCGGGGGAAGGGAGAAGGGAAGAACCCGGGGGCTCAGCCCCTGACCTGCACCATTTTTAAACCGTCACACACAAGTTTCTAATTCCTCTCTAATTTTTACCATCACAATAGATATTCAGATTTTAAACCCCCCCTCATTCTGGAAGTAGTTGTAATTTGTGCTCCTTTTCACCTGTATGAATAAGTACAGAATATTCAGAACTAGGAAACCACAGCTTTAGGGGAAAATGTACATATCTGATTTCCATTTCAAAAACATATCCAGGAAAACTGAAATGCTGAAATTGTTCTCTTTGGTATTCTTTGCTTCAATATAGAATCATAGTATTCTTTGGGTTGGAACGGACCTTTAAAGGACATCTAGTCCAACCCTCTCTCTCCCTCCTCCACTCCCTCTCCCCCTCTCTCTCCTCACTCAAAATCTACCTCCATTTCCCTCCCTCCCTCTCCCCCACTCTCTCCCTCTCCACCACTCCCCCCCTC